>NC_087191.1:5699466-5714466 GCF_035594125.1 Scylla paramamosain
GAGCCTGAGCCCACACATGACTCCCACCCAATCTCCGCAGCCCCCTCACCCCAGCAATCACCGGCTACAGCTGACGAGGACACCGCTGTAAGGGAGAAATTCCTGTCAAACTCCACTGAATCCATGGCAGAGATCATCCTCAGGGAAAAGGGTGAGCTCCACACTTACAAAGGCATCGTGGAAGCATACAGGAAGCAAAGCGAGCGGCTCCGGCAGCACCGCTCTTCCTTGGAGAAAACCCTCAGCATCCTGTACGTCCTAGCCCTTATTGCCCAGTAAGCTCCCCTCCCCACTCCCATCACACAGGTTACCAGCACCTTGCTCAGTAAGATTGACTCTGACTGGTAGAAGGTTTGCTTTAGAAACCCTCACTGGTAGACCTGATGGGGATCAGGGAATCCCCAGCGGGTGAGAAAGGTGACACCCAACGATAATAGCGCTCAGCCCGCCTCACTGCCACTCCCCGCCACCATCCGTAGCCGCCCCACCTCACCTGCCCGCCACCACACCCGCCACCACCAAGGTACCAGCACCCTCACCTGACCTGCCCAACCCAACCCCTACAACCACCAAGCTACCAGCACCTCACACCTCCTCCCTTCCGACAGGGAAGCAGCACGCCGCGGTGGCAACACTCCAAGCAGGAAAGAGAGGGGACAGAAGCCACAGGGATCGCTTAACTGCGGCAGGTGCCGTCAGCGTGGAAACGCCACAAGACGCTGTGAGGCTGTCTTGTGTGACTTCTGTGGCTACATTAGGCACCTGGCAGACGAGTGCCGGAAGAGGCAGCGGAGGAAAAAAGTATCCGCTGGAACTACTGCCTGCGCCTAGGCCACATAGAGGAATTCTACTACACTCGGGCGGCAAAGACGCGACAGGAACGACTATTCAGGGCGCTCCTGTCGGAAAGGCAACCGTTTCCTGTAGTTGCTACTTCTAAACCTTTATCCATGACAATGCTACTTTAGAATCATTCCAGCAGTACATTTGTACATCAAAAAATTGTCGGTACCGAGGTTGGAATTAATGGGTGCTCTTTTGTGTGCTAGGCTATCTGTATTTGTGAAGACTTCCCTACACTTAATTGATGTACAAATGTACTGCTGGACTGATTCAAAAGTAGCATTGTCATGGATAAAGGGAGACCCTAATAGATGGAAGACTTTTGTAGCGAATAGAGTAACTGAGATTCAGAGTTTAATCCCCCCATGTGTTGCTCCACCTCGCGAGTTATTTTCACCGGTTTCTCTTCCTATGGGACTTGTGTGGGAGGAACAAGTATCCCCCCATGTGTTGCTCCACCTCGCGAGTTATTTTCACCGGTTTCTCCTCCTATGCGACTTGTGAAAATAACTCGCGAGGTGGAACAACACATGGGGGCTATCAAATAGCTCGAGTCTCCTGGCCCCACACCACCACCACGGAAACACGATCCAGCAGTATGGCGCACGGAGCGACGCTGTCCCTCCCTCATATTTCTAAGAACCCAGCCATGGCACCCAGTAGCCTCAGAATCCTGTCTTCTAATGTACGCGGATTCAGGACGAACGTTGGCGAGCTGACACCCTCCTCATCGCGACAACGGAAAAGATATCGCTCCCGCAGCTCCATCAGACTGGGATACTCTACTAGAAAGGGATGTATGTGATGGGGTACTGTAAAGGGAACTAAGAAGTCATCATAAAATGGTTGGGTTTCCTGGGACATGAGGTAACCATGAGTGAGGCATACATGATCTGTCTGGAGGTGGGCCAGTAAAGTCTGAGCGGGGTTCCTGTACATTTTTTTTTTTTTTTATGTAGGAAGGATACTGGCCAAGGGCAACAAAAATCTAATTAAAAAAAAATGCCCACTGAAATGCCAGTCCCATAAAAGGGTCAAAGCAGTGGTCAAAAATTGGTGGATAAGTGTCTTGAAACTTCCCTCTTGAAGGAATTCAAGTCATAGGAAGGTGGAAATACAGAAGAAGGCAGGGAGTTCCAGAGTTTACCAGAGAAAGGGATGAATGATTGAGAATACTGGTTAACTCTTGCGTTAGAGAGGTGGACAGAATAGGGGTGAGAGAAAGAAGAAAGTCTTGTGCAGCGAGGCCGCGGAAGGAGGGGAGGCATGCAGTTAGCAAGATCAGAAGAGCAGTTGGCTTGAAAATAGCGGTAGAAGACAGCTAGATATGCAATATTGCGGCGGTGAGAGAGAGGCTGAAGACAGTCAGTTAGAGGAGAGGAGTTGATGAGACGAAAAGCTTTTGATTCCACCCTGTCTAGAAGAGCAGTATGAGTGGAACCCCCCCAGACATGTGAAGCATACTCCATACATGGACGGATAAGGCCCTTGTACAGAGTTAGCAGCTGGGGGGGTGAGAAAAACTGGCGGAGACGTCTCAGAACACCTAACTTCATAGAAGCTGTTTTAGCTAGAGATGAGATGTGAAGTTTCCAGTTCAGATTATAAGTAAAGGACAGACCGAGGATGTTCAGTGTAGAAGAGGGGGACAGTTGAGTGTCATTGAAGAAGAGGGGATAGTTGTCTGGAAGGTTGTGTCGAGTTGATAAATGGAGGAATTGAGTTTTTGAGGCATTGAACAATACCAAGTTTGCTCTGCCCCAATCAGAAATTTTAGAAAGATCAGAAGTCAAGCGTTCTGTGGCTTCCCTGCGTGATATGTTTACCTCCTGAAGGGTTGGACGTCTATGAAAAGACGTGGAAAAGTGCAGGGTGGTATCATCAGCATAAGAGTGGATAGGCCAAGAAGTTTGGTTTAGAAGATCATTAATGAATAATAAGAAGAGAGTGGGTGACAGGACAGAACCCTGAGGAACACCACTGTTAATAGATTTAGGAGAAGAACAGTAACCGTCTACCACAGCAGCAATAGAACGGTCGGAAAAGAAACTTGAGATGAAGTTACAGAGAGAAGGATAGAAACCGTAGGAGGGTAGTTTGGAAATCAAAGCTTTGTGCCAGACTCTATCAAAGGCTTTTGATATGTCCAAGGCAACAGCAAAAGTTTCACCAAAGTCTCTAAAAGAGGATGACCAAGACTCAGTAAGGAAAGCCAGAAGATCACCAGTAGAGCGGCCTTGATGGAACCCATACTGGCGATCAGATAGAAGTTTGTGAAGTGATAGATGTTTAAGAATCTTCCTGTTGAGGATAGATTCAAAAACTTTAGATAAGCAGGAAATTAAAGCAATAGGACGGTAGTTTGAGGGATTAGAGCGGTCACCCTTTTTAGGAACAGGTTGAATGTAGGCAAACTTCCAGCAAGAAGGAAAGGTAGATGTTGACAGACAGAGCTGAAAGAGTTTGACTAGGCAAGGTGCAAGCACGGAGGCACAGTTTCGGGGAACAATAGGAGGGACCCCATCAGGTCCATAAGCCTTGCGAGGGTTTAGGCCAGCGAGGGCATGGAAAACATTATTGCGAAGAATTTTAATAGGTGGCATGAAGTAGTCAGAGGGTGGAGGAGATGGAGGAACAAGCCCAGAATCGTTCCAGGTAGAGTTTTTAGCAAAGGTTTGAGCAAAGAGTTCAGCTTTAGAAATAGATGTGATAGCAGTGGTGCCATCTGGTTGAAGTAGAGGAGGGAAAGAAGAAGAAGCAAAGTTATTGGAGATATTTTTGGCTAGATGCCAGAAATCACGAGGGGAGTTAGATCTTGAAAGGTTTTGACATTTTCTGTTAATGAAGGAGTTTTTGGCTAGTTGGCATGGTTCCGGGCAGAAATATAAAGTGCATGAGATTCTGGTGATGGAAAGCTTAAGTACCTTTTGTGGGCCACCTCTCTATCAGGTATAGCACGAGAACAAGCTGTGTTAAACCAAGGTTTAGAAGGTTTAGGACGAGAAAAAGAGTGAGGAATGTACGCCTCCATGCCAGACACTATCACCTCTGTTATGCGCTCAGCACACAAAGACGGGTCTCTGACACGGAAGCAGTAGTCATTCCAAGGAAAATCAGCGAAATACCTCCTCAGGTCCCCCCAACTAGCAGAGGCAAAACGCCAGAGGCACCTTCGCTTAGGGGGACCCTGAGGAGGGATTGGAGTGATAGGACAAGATAAAGATATGAGATTGTGATCGGAGGAGCCCAACGGAGAAGAAAGGGTGACAGCATAAGCAGAAGGATTAGAGGTCAGGAAAAGGTCAAGAATGTTGGGCGTATCTCCAAGACGGTCAGGAATACGAGTAGGGTGTTGCACCAATTGCTCTAGGTCATGGAGGATAGCAAAGTTGTAGGCTAGTTCACCAGGATGGTCAGTGAAGGGAGAGGAAAGCCAAAGCTGGTGGTGAACATTGAATGGAGATCTCTGCAAAAGGGAAGAGGGTCAGAATGTGCTCCACTTTGGAAGTTAAGTAGTCAAAGAATTTCTTATAGTCAGAGGAGTTAGGAGAGAGGTATACAGCACAGATAAATTTAGTATGTGAATGACTCTGTAGTCGTAGCCAGATGGTGGAAAACTCGGAAGATTCAAGAGCGTGGGCACGAGAGCAGGTTAAGTCATTGCGCACATAAACGCAGCATCCAGCTTTGGATCGAAAATGAGGATAGAGAAAGTAGGAGGGAACAGAAAAGGGGCTACTGTCAGTTTCCTCAGACACCTGAGTTTCAGTGAGGAAAAGAAGATGAGGTTTAGAAGAGGAGAGGTGGTGTTCTACAGATTGAAAATTAGATCTTAGACCGCGAATGTTGCAGAAGTTAATGAAGAAAAAGTTGAGGGGGGTGTCAAGACACTTAGGGTCGTCGACAGAAAAGCAGTCCGACCTGGGGACATTTATGGTCCCCTCCCCAGATGGGGACTCCGAGGCTGGTGTAGGAGTCGCCATGATTTTAAAATTTTTGAGTGAAGGGTGTGTATGTAATTAGGTGCTTGTAGTTTTGTGTGGAGGAAGAGAGTTGTCTTTAGAGGGCAGGCTGTGACTGCCCCCTTGTGTTGTGAGACACAAAGGGAAACGTATTGACGTATGTCCATGTTACAGAAGTTATTTCACTCATCTTAATGGTGGCAACCACGTATTCCCACCTGCCCTACCAACTGAAAAGAACTGCCACTCTTATACTGGAGTAGAAATCATGAAAGGGAGTGGGGGTGGAAGGAGCAACCCGAGTTGCCCCGTCTTTAGCTAGCCTATTGGCCTTCTCACTCCCATGAACTCCCACATGTGCTGGTACCTAATAAAATATATGAGCCAAGACTTTAAGGAGTGACAGCGTTTTCATACATGCTGTCTTAATATAACGATGTGGGGTACCCAAGTCGGGCGACTGTCAAATATTTATAAGTCCCAGAAAACGAGTTTTCTCCACACAAGAGATTCTTATATCATATAGATACAAGTCTGTGTCAGAGTGACACCACGGAGGTGGCAAAAATGCATCACCACAGTCTTCGAAGCCGAGAAACGAAATCCCCGAGTTCTGGACCAATGAGAAAGCCTTTTGATTGCCACCTGCAGCTTCCTCTCAATCAATGGCATCCACGCAACTGAAGGTGACACTCCTGCGTCGAGTGAGGCACCTACTCGACACCGTGGGCCTCATGACGTTGTACAAGGCGCAGGTGAGGCCCATCATGGAGTAGATGTAGATGTGCAGTGCCCAGTCCCACCTCTCCCTACTGGATAAGGTGCAGGGGTGGGCCGAGCACCTCATCTACAGTGCTGGCGGCCAGGGACAGCAGCCCCAAACGGAGCGATAGTAGTAGCGAGAGCAGGTACAGCAGAGGCAGAAGCGACCGCACCCAAACACGTACCAAGACGCCCCTATCCACCAGCTGGTCAGCATGGAACTCTGAAGGCGAGAGGGTGCTCTCACAGTGTTACACAAGGGCCAGGTGCAGCAAACACCTCACCTCACGTCGCTCCGGGTCCCCTGGAGGAGGAGTGAACACACTACTTGAGCGGTAGTATCTGACATCCTCCGAGGTGTCGAGGTGCCGCTCGGTGAGGTGCCCCACGACACCGTGGTGCTATGGAATGCCTTCACCTCAGCAGTGGACGTCACCAGAATGTCCTCCCAGCAGGTGAAGTGCACCGCCTACGCCTGGATACGGACACACCCGCCTGATAGTGACAGTAACGAAGGGTGACGAACGATGAGGAAATGCCTGACAGTGACAGTGCCATGAAATGCCGAGGGTGTGTGAAATATTGTGCTTGACAGTGCCAGTGTTATGAAGTGTAGTAATGTGCCTGACAGTCACAGTGCCGTGAAGTGGAGGTGTATTAGTGTGCCTGAAAGTGACAGTGTAAATCACTGATCTGGTAGGTGCGAGTGCCTGATACTGACAGTGCCGAACAGTGACGAGGAAGGTGCGAGTGGCTGATAGTGACAGTGCAGTGACTCCTTTGTTCACAAAACCATACCGCGGAGCAGCTTTTGAATGAACAACACTGGACAGTGATCGTTCTTAGTTGAAGGCCACAGCTCCTTTCTGAAAAGTTGTGAAATCTTTTCTATATAATATATAGAAAAGATTTCACAACTTTTCAGTTGTATATATATATATATATATATATATATATATATATATATATATATATATATATATATATATATATATATATATATATATATATATATATATATATATATATATAGTTATGTATGGCGCCGTAGAGGGAGACTGAAGAAAACAGGGGAACAGGGGAAAAAGAGAAAGTAGCGAGACAGGGAGAGAGAATGCCTGATGCAATGATTTTTCTTTCGCTCCCTGTGTTTATATAAAGCTGTGCTTCATGTATATACACACGGGCTGAAAAAGAGAGAGAGAGAGAGAGAGAGAGAGAGAGAGAGAGAGAGAGAGAGAGAGAGAGAGAGAGAGAGAGAGAGAGAGAGAGAGAGAGCTGGCAAGGAGTAGGGGATGATATATTAGAGGGGTTTCCTTAGTAATTGTTGCTGGAGTGTTAGTGGCTGTAAGCCCCTACCATGTTAGTTAGGAGTAGCTCCCACGGGAGCCTGCCTGTGTTTGCTGCGCTCGATAATGTTGGGGAATACGTTCTCTTACCGACTCCACTCACTGAAGATTGAGTGTCCTGACGTTCTGAGAGCGGTCTCCTGACCATCTCAAGTATGTATGTTGTTGTGCACTTGTGCCTTGAGTGTCGTGTGTTCTCAAATGCTACTAGTGCCTAGTTCTCGCAGCTGTGAGTGTCTGGAATTAGAGGACTGAATATTCTGCAAAATTACAGCTGTTTCCTCTCTATTTAGGTTCTGGCGGTGGTACTAGGGATGTGAGCTGGTCTTCTGGAAGACTGCAAATAGGCAAGAGTGTTTATAATATTCCTGTTGGGAGTGAGTAACCCATTTATGGATGGCAGTCCAACGGGATATTATACTCTCATTCTCTATGTTGTCTGCACTGCCTGTGCTCACAAGAGCACGTGGTTCACGAGTTCTTTCTCAGCTCTTGTACTAAGTTGGCGTTCATTATATTACCTTCCCTGTTGGTGGGTGAAATAGGGTAGCAGACTATAAAGGCTTGATAATTGTTGGTGGCCAGCAGGTGCCTAAATTCGCCTTGTTTGTACCCTGCACTAAGCTAGAAGGCGATAACCTAGGGAAAAGCTGACCCGAAGTAGAGGCAGCTGTGAGGGGGGTGGACCTGGTCGTGTATATATATATATATATATATATATATATATATATATATATATATATATATATATATATATATATATATATATATATATATATATATATATATATATATATATATATATAGGAGAGACACCGGCCAAGGACAACTAAAATAAATAAAACAAATAAATAAATAAAAAAAAAACCCACTGACCTGCCGGTCCCCGAATAGGGTCCGAAGCGTTTAGTCAAAAAATGAAGGATAACTGTCTTGAAACCTCCCTTTTTAAAGAATTCAAGTCATAGGAAGGTGGGAATACAGAAGCTGGCAGGGAGTTCAAGAGTTTACTAGAGAAAGAGATTAATGTTTGAGAATACTGGTTAACTCTTTCATTGAAGAGGTGGACAAAATAGGAGTGAGAGAAAGGAGAAAATCTTGTGCAGCGAGACCGCGGAAGGCGAGGCATGCAGTTAGCAAGATCAAAATAGCAGTTAGTATGAAAATAGCAGTAGACGATAGCTAGAGATGCAACATTGCGGCGATGAGAAAGAGGCTGAAGACAGTCAGTTAGAGGAGAGGAGTTGTTGAGAGCAAAAGCTTTTGATTCCACCCTGTCTAAAAGAGCGGTATGAGTGGAGCACCATCCCAGGACATGTAAAGCATACTCTATACATGGACTGATAAGGCCCTCCCACAGGGTCAGCAACTGGGGATAGGGGGGTGAGAAAAACTGGCAGAGACGTCTCAGAACGCATAACTTCATGTAAGCTGTTTTAGCTAGAGATGAGATGTGAAGGACAGACCGAGGATGTTCACTGTAGAAGAGGGGGACAGCTGAGTGTCAATGAAGAAAAGGGAATAGCTGTCTGAAAGGTTGTATCGAGTTGATACATGAATTAATTGAGTTTTTGAGGCATTGCACAATACTAAGATTGCTCTGCCCCACTCAGAAATTTTAGAGAGATCAGGAGTCAGGCGTTCTGTGGCTTCCCTGCACAAATTGTTTACTTCCTTAAGGGTTGGCGTGGTAAAGTGGAGGGTGGTATCATCAGCGAAGGAGTGGATAGGACAATAAATTTGGTTTAGAAGATTATTGATGAATAATAGGAAGAGAGTGGGTGACAGGACAGAATCCTGAGGATCATCACTGTTAATAGATTTAGGAGAAGAATAGTGACCATCTACCACAGCAGCAATAGAACAGTTAGGACGGAAACTTGAGATGAAGTTACAGAGAGAAGGATAGAAGCCGTAGGAGGATAGCTTTTGATATATCTAAGGCAACAGCAAAAGTTTCACCAAAATCTCTAAAACAGGATGACCAAGACTCATTAAGGAAAGCCAGAAGATCACCAGTAGAGCGGCCTTGAGAGAATCCATACTGGCGATCAGATAGAAAGTTGTGGAGTGATAGATGTTTAAGAATCTTCCTGTTGAGGATAAATAAAAATAAAAAATTAAAAAATTCACGTAGGCAGGAAATTAAAACAATACGACGATACTTTGAGGGATTAGAATGGTCACACATTTTAGGAACAGGCTGAATTTAGGTAAAATTCCAGCAAGAAGGAAGGGTAGATGTTGACAGACGGAGTTGGAATAGTTTGATTAGGCAAGGTGAAATCACGGAGGCGCAGTTTCGGAGAACAATATGAGGGACCCCATCAGGACCATAAGTTTTCCGAGGGCGACGAGGGCATGGAAAACAACATTGTGAAGAATTTTAATAGGTAGCATGAAATAGTCAAAGGGTTGAGGAGAGGGAGGAACAAGCTTTGAATCGTCCAAGGTAGAGTTTTTGGCAAAGGTCTGAGCGAAGATTTCAACTGTATAGATGTGATAGCAGTGGTACCATCTGATTGAAATAAAAGAGGAAAAGAAGAAGCAAAGTTATTGGAGATGATTTTTGCTAGATGCCAGATTCAAGTCAAGAGGGGAGTTGTATATATATATATATATATATATATATATATATATATATATATATATATATATATATATATATATATATATATATATATATATATATATATATATATATATATATATATATATATATATATATATATATATATATATATATATATATATATATATATATATATATATATATATATATATATATATATATATATATATATATATATATATATATATATATATATATATATATATATACATATATATATGCCGTGTGCCTCCTGTTCGTCTCCTGCCTGCTCCTCGTTGGCATGGCCTCCTGAGCACCCCTTGGGCGCTCTCATTCCCACGTCTCCATCAGGCGCCTCAAGTCTCTTCGTCGCCTTTCATTCCCTTCTCGACGTCGTACCTCGACCGGCGTCTACTCACCACCACTCACCCCTGCCTCGTCGCCGTCCCTAGCCGCCATCGCCTCGCCTTCGTCGCCTTTATCGTTTAACCTACGTCGTCGCAATCGTCTCGCTTTCGCCGCCGACATCGCCTTGCCGTCGTCTCCGTCTTCGCCTCGCATTCGTCGCCGCAATCGCCTGGCCTTTGTACTTTCGCCTCGCCTTCGTCGCCGCCATCATCTGGCCTTTGTCGCCGCCATCACCTTTCTTTCGTCGCCGCCATCTTCTCGCCTTCGTTTACTTTCCGGCATTTTCTGCATGTTTTCCTGGATGAAAACTGGTATTTTTTTTTTCAGGATTTTACTCATCTCTTCCCCAGAACTAGTTAACTTCCCATCACCTGTCATTAATGGACGCATTATTTATCTGTTCTTCTTTCTATATACCTGATAGAATCCCTTGGAGTCAGTCTTCGCCTGACTAGCTACCTTTAATTCGTAATTGTTTTTAGCCTTTCTTCTCTTCTCCTCTTCTACACTGAACATCCTCGGTCTGTCCTTTACTTATAATCTGAACTGGAAACTTCACATCTCATCTCTAGCTAAAACAGCTTCTATGAAGCTAGGTGTTCTGAGACGTCTCCGCCAGTTTTTCTCACCCCCCCAGCTGCTAACTCTGTACAAGGGCCTTATCCGTCCATGTATGGAGTATGCTTCACATGTCTGGGGGGGTTCCACTCATACTGCTCTTCTAGATAGGGTGGAATCAAAAGCTTTTCGTCTCATCAACTCCTCTCCTCTAACTGACTGTCTTCAGCCCCTCTCTCACCGCGGCAATGTTGCATATCTAGCTGTCTTCTACCGCTATTTTCATGCCAACTGCTCTTCTGATCTTGCTAACTGCATGCCTCCCCTCCTTCCGCGGCCTCGCTGCACAAGACTTTCTTCTTTCTCTCACCCCTATTCTGTCCACCTCTCTAACGCAAGAGTTAACCAGTATTCTCAATCATTCATCCCTTTCTCTGGTAAACTCTGGAACTCCCTGCCTGCTTCTGTATTTCCACCTTCCTATGACTTGAATTCCTTCAAGAGGGAGGTTTCAAGACACTTATCTACCAATTTTTGACCACTGCTTTGAACCTTTTATGGGACTGGCATTTCAGTGGGCATTTTTTTTTATTAGATTTTTGTTGCCCTTGGCCAGTATCCTTCCTACATAAAAAAAAAAAGTATCATTTTATATGCCGAGTTTACCCTGAAAAGGAATACGTTTTCTTAGTGTCCCCCCCGTGTTCCGTTTTCCTTCTAAATATATCTTTATTCTTAGTTATATGTTCATATAAAGCTTATTTATACATTTTATATCATATAGTATTATTCTCTTCATAATTTAAGTTCTTTATATGTATGTATATGGAAGGAAAAAGGTGTATTTGAGGTGAAATGTGTTGAGGCGAGAAGCGATAGTGTCTGCCTCTCATATCCGAGTCAGCATAATTAGGAGAACGCACAAAGGCCCAGAGGAAAATGAGGGGTGGCGCTCTCATGGGATAAATTTGGGTGGTGTTATGGTGATTGAGCGGGCGTGTGGAGATACTGGCGATGTGGTGGCATAACCCTGATATCCAGGATCAGGTTGGTGAGTCTTTTGCGGTACCAAGAGCTCTTGCTCGCTGAAGTTTGGTTGGTGAATTGTGTCGGTGATGTAACGCTGAGGGGTAGCGTCAGGCTGAGAGACAGCTATTTTGTGGTTCGGGTTTTGGGGATGGTGGTGATGTCTTGTGAGGTTTGAGGAGATGAAATTCGGGAATACTTGTTTGGAGACGCGGTTATGCCATCTGGGGAAATTCCTGCAGCTGGGGAAAATATTCCAGTGGCCTGTGAAGGAATAAAAGGATTTTAATGTTTTGTGGAATGACGGCAATGTCATATATTTGTGTGTATAACCTTTAAGCAACAAGGGAGGCGATATAAAAGCCCAAGTAAGAGGGGGGAACCTATTGAAATTGAGTGTGGGAATTACCCTGTGTTGGTCTAAGTTATAAATTAATTTCCCTAATTTCCTTTAATGTGTATTACCTTAATTTACTTGTAAGTTATAATTATTATTAATATATTCAGTCATTATATAGAATAAATGTGTTTTCTACCCCAACACTAATCTGGTATTGAGGTGATTTCTGGTGTGGTATTCGAGGCCTTTAAAAATCCAGACGTTTAAAACTTTCTGGGATCAGTGAGTGTACTGTCCATTTTTTGGGGAAGGTAACCGGGATCATGACACCAGTTCTTTATTTTGAGGCCTCAAATCCTCGTCCCTTGCTTTTAATCTATATATCCCTTCAGTCCTATGTAGTGTTTTAACCTACCAGCTATCCACTTTCACTTTTGAACCATGGCGTTAAAAGCTTTTGACTATAGAGTACCTACTGTATTTCCGACTCAGAATAACTTGATCTATTATTTTTTTTTAAATATATGACATTCCTCTTGGGATACCATGTATATATCTTTAAATGTGTGAGTGTGTGTGTGTGAGAGAGAGAGAGAGAGAGAGAGAGAGAGAGAGAGAGAGAGAGAGAGAGAGAGAGAGAGAGAGAGAGAGAGAGAGAGAGAGAGAGAGAGAGAAAGTTCCACTTGATGGTGTGAATTACGCTACCGTCAAAAATACATGCTGAAAAGTTGTCCTATATACGTACACACTGAAAAAAAAAAAAAAAAAATATATATATATATATATATATATATATATATATATATATATATATATATATATATATATATATATATATATATATATATATATATATATATATATATATATATATATATATATATATATATATATATATATATATATATATATATATATATATATATATATATATTTTTTTTTTTTTATGTAGGAAGGATACTGGCCAAGGGCAACAAAAATCTAATAAAAAAAAAATGCCCACTGAAATGCCAGTCCCTTAAAAGGGTCAAAGCAGTGGTCAAAAATTGGTGGATAAGTGCTTTGAAACCTCCCTCTTGAAGGAATTCAAGTCATAGGAAGGTGGAAATACAGAAGCAGGCAAGGAGTTCCAGAGTTTACCAGAGAAAGGGATGAATGATTGAGAATACTGGTTAACTCTTGCGTTAGAGAGGTGGACAGATTAGGAGTGAGAGAAAGAAGAAAGTCTTGTGCAGCGAGGCCGCGGGAGGAGGGGAGGCATGCAGTTAGCAAGATCAGAAGAGCAGTTGGCATGAAAATAGCGGTAGAAGACAGCTAGATATGCAACATTGCGGCGGTGAGAGAGGGGCTGAAGACAGTCAGTTAGAGGAGAGGAGTTGATGAGACGAAAAGCTTTTGATTCCACCCTGTCTAGAGCAGCAGTATGAGTGGAACCCCCCCAGACATGTGAAGCATACTCCATACATGGACGGATAAGGCCCTTGTACAGAGTTAGCAGCTGGGGGGGTGAGAAAAACTGGCGGAGACGTCTCAGAACACCTAGCTTCATAGAAGCTGTTTTAGCTAGAGATGAGATGTGAAGTTTCCAGTTCAGATTATAAGTAAAAGGACAGACCGAGGATGTTCAGTGTAGAAGAGGGGGACAGTTGAGTGTCATTGAAGAAGAGGGGATAGTTGTCTGGAAGGTTGTGCCGAGTTGATAGATGGAGGAATTGAGTTTTTGAGGCATTGAACAATACCAAGTTTGCTCTGCCCCAATCAGAAATTTTAGAAAGATCAGAAGTCAGGCGTTCTGTGGCTTCCCTGCGTGATATGTTTACCTCCTGAAGGGTTGGACGTCTATGAAAAGACGTGGAAAAGTGCAGGGTGGTATCATCAGCATAGGAGTGGATAGGACAAGAAGTTTGGTTTAGAAGATCATTAATGAATAATAAGAAGAGAGTGGATGACAGGACAAAACCCTGAGGAACACCACTGTTAATAGATTTAGGAGAAGAACAGTGACCGTCTACCACAGCACCAATAGAACGGTCAGAAAGGAAACTTGAGATGAAGTTACAGAGAGAAGGATAGAAACCGTAGGAGGGTAGTTTGGAAATCAAAGCTTTGTGCCAGACTCTATCAAAGGCTTTTGATATGTCCAAGGCAACAGCAAAAGTTTCACCAAAGTCTCTAAAAGAGGATGAACAAGACTCAGTAAGGAAAGCCAGAAGATCACCAGTAAAGCGGCCTTGACGGAACCCATACTGGCGATCAGATAGAAGGTTGTGAAGTGATAGATGTTTAAGAATCTTCATGTTGAGGATAGATTCAAAAACTTTAGATAAGCAGGAAATTAAAGCAATAGGACGGTAGTTTGAAGGATTAGAACGGTCACCCTTTTTAGGAACAGGTTGAATGTAGGCAAACTTCCAGCAAGAAGGAAAGGTAGATGTTGACAGACAGAGCTGAAAGAGTTTGACTAGGCAAGGTGCAAGCACGGAGGCACAGTTTCGGAGAACAATAGGAGGGACCCCATCAGGTCCATAAGCCTTCCGAGGGTTTAGGCCAGCGAGGGCATGGAAAACATCATTACGAAGAATTTTAATACGTGGCATGAAGTAGTCAGAGGGTGGAGGAGAGGGAGGAACAAGCCCAGAATCGTCCAAGGTAGAGTTTTTAGCAAAGGTTTGAGCAAAGAGTTCAGCTTTAGAAATAGATGTGATAGCAGTGGTGCCATCTGGTTGAAGTAGAGGAGGGAAAGAAGAAAAAGCAAAGTTATTGGAGATATTTTTGGCTAGATGCCAGAAATCACGAGGGGAGTTAGATCTTGAAAGGTTTTGACATTTTCTGTTAATGAAGGAGTTTTTGGCTAGTTGGAGAACAGACTTGGCATGGTTCCGGGCAGAAATATAAAGTGCATGAGATTCTGGTGAAGGAAGGCTTAAGTACCTTTTGTGGGCCACCTCTCTATCATGTATAGCACGAGAACAAGCTGTGTTAAACCAAGGTTTAGAAGGTTTAGGACGAGAAAAAGAGTGAGGAATGTACGCCTCCATGCCAGACACTATCACCTCTGTTATGCGCTCAGCATACAAAGACGGGTCTCTGACACGGAAGCAGTAGTCATTCCAAGGAAAATCAGCAAAATACCTCCTCAGGTCCCCCCAACTAGCAGAG
>NC_087191.1:5719466-5771966 GCF_035594125.1 Scylla paramamosain
ATATCTTGACTCAAAAAATATTTTAGTAGTAATATGTATAGCATGATGGAACACTTCAACATAGCACGGTCGTTATTTTATTTATTTTATTTTTACTAGCGAATGCTTCACATATAGAAGATTTTAGAGATGAAAGGGCATCAGACGTAGATCTCATTTTCCTAAAACCTTACTGAACAGATGACAAGTAATTTCCCCTCTCCATATATCATATAAGCCTGACATTTACTATCTTTTCCAGTAACTTACAAATACATGATGTTAAGGAAATTGGACGATAATTGATTGGTAACTGATGATCTTTTCCAGGCTTTGGAATAGCATAATTACAGCAACACCACAGAAAGATGGAAAATCACTGGTGTTCCGGGAAATAAGGTTATAGAGGTAAAGTAAAAAGGTAAAAGTTTCATCAGACATGTGATGGAAAAAGAAATATGGGATCTCATCGCGACCTGAAGATAAAACCATGGCACTAGGACAAGGCCATGCGTAGCTCAGACAAAGAAAATTGGACATTATAAGACTCTCCTCCAGGGGAGGCAAAATTGACTCCAACAGATACCAAGTTTCGAAGATGAAGTGCCATAGGTGCAGTTAGATCCTTCTGGAGACAATAACAAAGTGCTCAGCAAAAAGGTCGGTAACTGTCTTGGGATCTGCCACTGACCACCTATTATGGGATAAAACAGGTGGGGAAGATGCGGAATATTTCTCAGATATCTTACGGACTCTGTTGAAGGCCTCAGTGAGTGGAGTACAAAGTGTAATGGAAAAGACATAATTCTTCCAAGATTCCTGCCGAGCTATCTTTAAGGTGCGACAAGTAAGGGCACAAGCTTGTAGAAAAGCCTTAAAGCAGTGGATGTCCCCACGATGTCGTCCAAAGCGAGAAAAGGCAGCACGCTTTTCTCGAATGGCAGCTGTACAATCTGCATTCCACCAGGGAACAGGACCTTTAGGAAAGCGACCAGAGGTCTTTGGGATAGACTGGAGAGCAGAAGAGTGAAAGACATCAGTGAATTATGTTGCAGCCTCGTCACGGTTTCCTGTCTTATCCACTGAGAGAGCAGGGGTGTTGAGTTTTGTAAATAGCTGCCAATCCGCTTTTTCTAGACGCCACCGGGGAGGACGTGGCTGTGGTGCAGTATCAGTTGACTCTAATAAAATTATAATTGATCGCTTCTATATAAATCTGGTAAAATAATTCGATTTAAAAAAAAAAAGAATCAAAGGTACAGAGAGAAATATCTATTATTGTAAAAGAATCGGTTTGATTTTGAATTTTGGGGCATGTCTCCGGAGTTTAATTTAAAACCTTAAATCCTGAATCTTCAATAAAAGAAGCAAGCAACACTGCAAAGGATGCTAATGGGTTTAAGAAAGGGGAGAATAAGCCATGTGTCATTCAAGGCAGAGTTTTTTTTAGCATAGATCTGAGAGAAGAGTTCAGCTTTACTACTAGTTGCACAGCAACCACTAGTATTCTTATTACTTTTATTTTTGGTTGTTCACTGCATATTCATGATCTTCATAAAGACGTACCTAAGTTGTCAAGAATAGCAAGAATGGCATCTCCTGCATGAGAAACCCGGTGCTTTTTAAGGCGAGGTTGTCTGGGAGTCAACACACACCAGCAACCTCCACCACCACCAGAACATCTACTCGCCTTCAGACCCTCACAATGCGTCCATCTTTCCTGTTCGGCCTTACAGTGGTTGTACTGCTGGGCGTCAGCGTGCCTGCATGCCAAGCAGGCCTGGCACTCAACAGACTTATGAATAAGGCCGTCGACGCCATAGTTTATATGGTTGGGTAAGTTGGTGATAGTACACTCCTTTGAGGCCCTAGTATAAGTTTACGAGTATAGTAACTAAAGTTCACTTTTCTTTTTATGTAGGATGAGCACCGGCACCGGGATGAAAAATATTCTTTACATAACAAGATTGAAGCTTTGAAATTTAGATTCCTTTTTCGGAAATATATCAGTTCCGGGTAAAAGCATTAATAATTGTAAAATAGTGTTGGGTGTCTACTATCAATTCAGATCTTAGAAGCCACCTTAAAGAGTTGGTTAATTAACAAAGATTTGAGGTCGAATAGATGTGCACCGAACACTGCCGGCCAGCCGATTACAGGGTTACACTCAGGGATTCTTTAGTTACATTCGAGGAGCAGACACAGACATTCCAATTCATCCACCACCCACTTACACTTAGCTTACTGTCTACCACATGTGGACATCCCAGCTAAATACTCTAAATAGTCTCAGGCCTGTGTACTATAGGGTTCTTAGCCGAGCCATTGGTCGGCCTGGTATAGCATATGTTGATGCCAAGTGCTCAAATCGTATGTAGTGAGGAGTACATTAAGAGGGGATTGGGTAAATGTCTTTAAATATAATAGGGGATAGAACAAGGATGATATAAGCAAAATCCTCAGTATAAGACAAAAAAGTAATTGGTTCAAGCCCGATAAAGTTTAAATTTAAAACAAAGAGGAAGGAACTGGTTCTCAAATAGAATAGTAGATGTATTGAAGAGACTGAGTAATCAAGTTGTTAGTGCCCCAGTCATCATGAATCTTTAAAAGACTAGAGAAATCATGGATGAGGATAACATATGAAAATACGTAAGCATGTTTCATGCAAGGATTGCAGCGTGTGGGTCAGACGGCTTCTTGAAGCTTCCATTATTGCATTATGTTACTTTTTTGTGTTGTCTGATTGTCTCCGAATGTTATGTACAATGACTTGTCTTATAAGCGAGCCTGCCAAGAGTGTCAGATGCCCGGTGATACTATAACATGCAAGCCTTTGTGATTCAGACAACAAGACGCAGGCGTCTCTCTTCTGGGTCACCCATGTCTGGTGGAGTCAGCGAAACAACCGGAAGGCATCTACACCGCAGTAATGTCGTGTGCTTCCTGGACCCCTCGCTTCGTTGGGGAAGGTGACAAAATCATGCTGCTCATTTCTTAAATTCAACAAAATATATATTCATGTACTTAATATACATATACATAATATATACATGTTCATAATATTTTCATAATACTTACATTGCGTGTTTAAGACATTTACCTGCCTCTGTACTCTTCCTGCAGGCACAAGCGAGGTTGAACTTGAGGCGCTTAAAGGTTCGATCAGAAGCTTTATCCGTAAGGCATCCGATTACCAGCTGTTAAGTAAAGAAGACCTCGAGGACTGGCTTGCTTCCTACTAAGATGCTTACATATGACGTGGTTTCTGAAACCATCAAGAATACCCTGCTGAAGCCACCAATAGCTGTTTGATTAAGAAGAACAAACCTAAACTTTTTTGAAAACTAACTCGGCCGTGCTTGCATTATGTTGATTCATCTCTACTAACGACGACCTTGAATCACTTTTAGGGATTTCATTTGGTAAGCTGTTCTGTGAAGCAAATGCTGCGCTCAAGAATATGTACACAAGTACTATTATTATTTAATAAAAATTTGTCATTATTGTTCCTCTTTCAAAAATAATAAAAAAAAAATCAAAATTAGCATTTTCCTAAATATCCTTTTTTTTTTATCTTTAATAGTATATATTTAGTTAATTCCAACATGCCTACAAAGAAATGTTATAATAATAATAATACTAATAATGATAATAATAATAATAATAATAATAATAATAATAATAATGATAATAATAATAATAATGATAATAATAATAACAATAATAATAATAATATTCAGACATTGAGATCTCTTGTTCATATTTTCGCTGGTGCCAATGTATATAGCCACCAACTAAAATATAAACAAGCGGACGGGTGACATCGTGTAGACGGCGTCAGCAGCGGCCGTATGCGCCCCCGAGATCGGAGGCAGATGACGCATCGCGCACACCAGGCAATGAGCGGGCAGTATGGCTACCAGTGTTCTCGGCGACCCAGTAAAACAAGAGTCATGACCGGAGTAACCAAAGCTTTATATATATATACATATATATATATATATATATATATATATATATATATATATATATATATATATATATATATATATATATATATATATATATATATATATATATATATATATATATATATATATATATATATATATATATATATATATATATATATATGAGGCTTATGGACCTGATGGGGTCCCTCCTATTGTTCTCCGAAACTGTGCCTCCGTGCTTGCACCTTGCCTAGTCAAACTCTTTCAGCTCTGTCTGTCAACATCTACCTTTCCTTCTTGCTGGAAGTTTGCCTACATTCAACCTGTTCCTAAAAAGGGTGACCGCTCTAATCCCTCAAACTACCGTCCTATTGCTTTAATTTCCTGCTTATCTAAAGTTTTTGAATCTATCCTCAACAGGAAGATTCTTAAACATCTATCACTTCACAACCTTCTATCTGATCGCCAGTATGGGTTCCGTCAAGGACGCTCTACTGGTGATCTTCTGGCTTTCCTTACTGAGTCTTGGTCATCCTCTTTTAGAGACTTTGGTGAAACTTTTGCTGTTGCCTTGGACATATCAAAAGCCTTTGATAGAGTCTGGCACAAAGCTTTGATTTCCAAACTACCCTCCTACGGTTTCTATCCTTCTCTCTGTAACTTCATCTCACGTTTCCTTTCTGACCGTTCTATTGCTGCTGTGGTAGACGGTCATTGTTCTTCTCCTAAATCTATTAACTGTGGTGTTCCTCAGGGTTCTGTCCTGTCACCCACTCTCTTCTTATTATTCATTAATGATCTTCTAAACCAAACTTCTTGTCCTATCCACTCCTATGCTGATGATACCACCCTGCACTTTTCCACGTCTTTTCATAGACGTCCAACCCTTCAGGAGGTAAACATATCACGCAGGGAAGCCACAGAACGCCTGACTTCTGATCTTTCTAAAATTTCTGATTGGGGCAGAGCAAACTTGGTATTGTTCAATGCCTCAAAAACTCAATTCCTCCATATATCAACTCGACACAATCTTCCAGACAACTATCCCCTCTTCTTCAATGACACTCAACTGTCCCCCTCTTCTACACTGAACATCCTCGGTCTGTCCTTTACTTATAATCTGAACTGGAAACTTCACATCTCATCTCTAGCTAAAACGGCTTCTATGAAGTTAGGTGTTCTGAGACGTCTCCGCCAGTTTTTCTCACCCCCCCAGCTGCTAACTCTGTACAAGGGCCTTATCCGTCCATGTATGGAGTATGCTTCACATGTCTGGGGGGGTTCCACTCATACTGCTGTTCTAGACAGGGTGGAATCAAAAGCTTTTCGTCTCATCAACTCCTCTCCTCTAACTGACTGTCTTCAGCCTCTCTCTCACCGCCGCAATGTTGCATCTCTTGCTGTCTTCTACCGCTATTTTCATGCTAACTGCTCTTCTGATCTTGCTAACTGCATGCCTCCACTCCTTCCGCGGCCTCGCTGCACAAGACTTTCTTCTTTCTCTCACTCCTATTCTGTCCACCTCTCTAACGCAAGAGTTAACCAGTATTCTCAATCATTCATCCCTTTCTCTGGTAAACTCTGGAACTCCTTGCCTGCTTCTGTATTTCCACCTTCCTATGACTTGAATTCCTTCAAGAGGGAGGTTTCAAGACACTTATCCACCAATTTTTGACCACTGCTTTGACCCTTTTAGGGACTGGCATTTCAGTGGGCATTTTTTTTTATTAGATTTTTGTTGCCCTTGGCCAGTATCCTTCCTACATAAAAAAAAAAAAAAAAAAAAAAAAATATATATATATATATATATATATATATATATATATATATATATATATATATATATATATATATATATATATATATATATATATATATATATACTTTTTTTTTTATTCACTAACTTAAACTTTCCTTGCGTCTTTCGGATGCGACCATGATAATTCAATGACCCTTTGCTTTACAAAGATCTCCTTCCACTTGTTCTGCTGCCAAACTTACATTCCTACAATCCTCTCCGTTCCCCTTCTCCTTCCCACTCCGACTACACCTTTCAACGTGATTCGGATGAGGCCACTATAACCAAATGGCCCCTATGCTTTCCAGAGGTACTCTTCTGCTGATACTGCTATGGCCATTTATACTCTAACAATACACTCCTTTCTAGCATATTCCTTTGTATTTCAAAACTAAAACTATTCTACCGTGGTTCGGATGAGACCACTATAATTAAAATGACCCCTCTGCTCTACAAAGGTACTCTTGCACTTTCGAACTGCTACAAAATTTGCCACCTCCAACAATATCCTCCGTTCTGCTCGCCTCACGAAACTATCTGGTGGTTCGGAAGCCACGTTAAACTGTAGGTCCCTTCGCTCTACGGAGTACTTCTTCCCCTTTACATCCTTTAATAAATATGCAAAACACTGATGCTCTCCGACTTCCTTCACTCACTTCTCATACCACCACTCCGGTGGATGCCCGACCTTGGGGAGTGCGCGCGTCCATGGCAGTGACACGCAGAAACAGCACAAGAGACGGGGCCAATTATAGCCCGTGTGGGGCATTAAGCCCCACGAATCAACAAAGTAAAGCGTCGTAACCTCAGTTCCCCTAAAGAAGCTTGTGCGAAACTGGTGGGGAATAAACTCACCTCCCAACACCTGTGTTTCTTCTCACCTCCTCCAATAATAATAATAATAATAATAATAATAATAATAATAATAATAATAATAATAATAATAATAATAATAATGTTATTATAATTAAATTAATCGCATTGCAAGTGGAAATGTCATGTAGACTTCAGGAAAGAGTAAGCAGACTTTAATTTTTGATCTAAAGAAAGGTTTACAGTCATTATTTTGTGATTAGTGAAGACAAAACGTTGCCATTACAAGTAATAATTGGTTGGGACTTCGGGACTTAATGAGAAAGTATAATGTTAATTTAGATATGAAGTTAATTTAGATACCAAACCATTAAACTTATATATTGAAGGACAAAGGATAATCATAGCAGGTTTGCTCATGATATATATATATATATATATATATATATATATATATATATATATATATATATATATATATATATATATATATATATATATATATATATATATATATATATATATATATATAAACCACAGCACAAAATTGCACTGGTGAGGTGCAATCAGGAAGGCTTGTGTACCCTCTCACTCTTTCGGCGGTGGCGGCGGAGGTAGCGAGCCTGTTATAGAGCTCAGGTCACATAAGTGGAGTGGGAGCAGCTAAAGAGTTCGACATGTGTAGGTTGTGCCAGCCGTGAACGACAAAGTCCTGTCGTGAACATGAAAAAATGGCAGCGAAGGTGAGATGCTAAATCATGTCAAAGCTAAATTAATAAAATGGAGAGATGAGCTGCATAAACTAGACCAGCTGAAAATACCTAGATGTTAAAAACAAGATAAAAGATTGAACTTAATCAGTTTTCAGATGCCTGCTAAGAATTATATGGCCAGTGATCATAAATCAGGTTTGTATCAATAAAACACACACACACACACACACACACACACACACACACACACACACTATGTAGATAAATGACTTTCTGCTGGTTCAGTGTTTTTTTTTTTCCAATATTTATCATTATGTTATTATTATTATTATTATTATTATTATTATTATTATTATTATTATTATTATTGTTATAATCATGATTATCATTATTACTACTACTGCAACTATTGCTACTGCTACTACTACTACTACTACTACTACTACTACTACTACTACTACTACTACTACTACTACTACTACTACTACTACTACTACTACTACTACTGCCATTCAAGGATAATAGAGAAACATGTACTACCCATGAATTACTCTTTGCTTCACTAACCGGCGAATCATTACTTGCTGTTCTTGACTGTGATATATATATATATATATATATATATATATATATATATATATATATATATATATATATATATATATATATATATATATATATATATATATATATATATATATATATATATATATATATATATATATATATATATATATATATATATATATATATATATATATTTTTTTTTTTGTAGTGTGAATCATTACCAAAATTATAATGTAATAATTTCACTTCAGATATAACTGTGATCTGGATGTTAACGAGTATTACATACGAAAAAGGTTATCTAATGCACCGAAAACCGAATGCATTTTTCTTGATAATACTGGACTTCGCAATGATATCTTAAATATGTGTACCTTCAATATAAGATCTATTCCTAGAAATCCTCAACATTTTAAGGACAGTCATGTACAATATCCCTATTAAGATCAACGTGTTTAATTTCACTGAAATTAGGCTTCAGCCACATCTTACGACACTATATCAAATTACCGGGCATTACTTGTACACTAACTCTAGAAATATTTATGGTGGCGGAGTCATCAGTATGATATGCGCTTATAATTTTAGACACTTTCATTGAAACTATATGTGTCGAGGCAACAATATCAGGAAATAAGTATGCCTTTAAATGTATCTATATATCCCTTAGTGGTAATTTCAATTGTTTCATCAACGTAGTAACTGACATCCTTTCATTTTCATTTGAAAAAAAAAGGAAAAAAAAAAAAATATATATATATATATATATATATATATATATATATATATATATATATATATATATATATATATATATATATATATATATATATATATATATATTATGTAAGAAAATATATATTTTAGGAGACCTTAATCTAAATTGATTGATGAACACGGGAAATATTTTTTGAATATATTATCTTTATGTTTTCTTTTTAATCATTTCCTCTAAGCTAACCAGAGTTACCAGCACTTCCGCCTCCATTTTGGATCATATCTGGGCAAGTCAACTGGAAGATAATATTAGTAACTATATAGTTCAAACTGTTAATTCTGATCATGAGCCAGCATTGTCCCAATTTAAAATTGTATTTTTAAAGCAAAAGTTTAATTTTATATTCAAAAGACAGATCAACACTGCCACTGTTGACCATTTCTGTAGCGATATCGGCCTTGTGCAATGGAATGATTTATTAAGCTCTACATGTTCCAACCAGGCCTCTGACTTATTTCATAGAAATTTCGATCAATTTGTTCAGAAACATTTGTAAAAAAAAAAAAAATGATGATAATAAATACTAAATAGATAAATAAATAAATAAATAAATAAATAAATAAATAAATAAATATATATATATATATATATATATACTCGTATATATATATATATATATATATATATATATATATATATATATATATATATATATATATATATATATATATATATATATATATATATATATATATATATATATATATATATATATATATATATATATATATATATATATGTAGATAGATATTCACAAATGAAAATAATTAAATCACCACTTATATAACTTCATCACTAAGAGTTATCATAAAATAAAAACACAGACTAAAATCTCTTGCCAAAAAATTACCATTATTTTCTGGAAACATACAGACAATACAGGAATAAATCAACCTCAGTATTAAGATCAGCAAAGAATTTGTACTCAAAAATAACAAAAAAACATTATATATATATATATATATATATATATATATATATATATATATATATATATATATATATATATATATATATATATATATATATATATATATATATATATATATATATATATAGATAGATAGATAGATAGATAGATAGATAGATAGATAGATAGATAGATAGATAGATAATCACAAATGAAAATAATTAGATCACCATTTATATAACTTCATCACTAAGAGTTATCATAAAATAAAAACACAGACTAAAATCTCTTGCCAAAAAATTACCATTATTTTCTGGAAACATACAGACAATAGAGGAATAAATCAACCTCAGTATTAAGATCAGCAAAGAATTTGTACTAAAAAAAAACAGAAAAAACATTGCTTATAGATAAGCAAGGAAACCCCAAGTAACAGTGGAAAGTGATAAATTCTCTTATGGGTGAATCAAATTGTCATAAAAAAATATATATATATAGTATTAAATACACTCCCTACTGACAACACTGACAAATTTAACGAACACCTCCTTAAAATTGGTGCTACGAATCAAGAATGGGAATGTGACTAAAAAAATATATGAATAACTTCCCTGGACTTTGCTATGTATATGTTACCTACTTGTAAAGCTGAAGTAGAAAAAAAATCATAGTTCCATTAAATCGGTAATGCCAGGTAATGACATTTCTCAAAAAAATGAAAAAAAATAAAAGAAAATAAATAAATAAATAAATAAATAAATAAATAAATAAAATAAATATTCTTCCTCCTTGACATTCATTTCATTGATTTACGTAATAAATCTGTAATTAAAAACTGTCAATTTTCCTGATTTATTAAAAAGAGCTAAAGTAATTCCAATATTCAAGTCCGGAGATAGATCCAATATAGATAATTATAGGCCGATTTCCATTCATCCCTCTTTCAGTAAAGTCTTTTAAAAAAGTAATTTATATTTGCCTAATTAATTATCTTGAGCAGAATTCTCTTATAACAGAATTTCAGCATGGTTTTAGAGTCCACCGTTCAGCTGAATCTGCTATTTTACAATTTGTCAGCGATGTCTATTCAGGTTTAGAAAAAAAATAAAAATACAGTAGGTATGCTTATAAATCTGAGTAAAGCCTTTGACACGTTAGACCATAGAATTTTGTTGCCAAAAATGTATCATATAGATATTAGAGCTATGCCTTAAAAGTTATTTAAAGTTACCTTACTCATAAAGAACAAAGGGTTTAGTATAACGAAAAATATTAATCATTCGAACCAGTATCCACAGGCATACCACAAGGAAACATATAAGCCCCATTGTTCTTGATATAATTAATGCTAGCAAGAAGTAAAAAAAAAATTGTAATGTATTTAGATGATACCACGTTATTCACTATGTAACACAATTTGTCCCAAACCATAATTTTCTAGTTATTTCCCTCTAAATAAAATAGAAAAAAAGTTATTTTGATACTAAAATTTTGGTTTTGTCGTCATAACAATGAATTTGCATTTTTGTCTTATTTCATTATAGCATGGGTTACTATTGGTTTTCATGTCAGGTAAAGACCTTTGCAAAATCTCAGTTGGTTATCTAATTGCTTTTAAAATTTAGCAAATAAGTAAAAACAATGAAGAAAATATAAAGTCTTCTAAAGATTTAAAATTTTAATAAGATCATTCTTGAACTGACCAGATCTAGCAAGAAATTTTTCATACTTAGAAAAATTTCCTTACATTTCAGAAATATTCTCAGATCTTCCAGAATGTTCTACCGACACTTTTAAAAGTTTTTGGAACACTTCAGAACATTCTATTCAATATAAACATTTTCAGAATATTCCAAAACTTTCTAGAATGCATTAGAAATATATAGAAACATCAAGAACTATCTAGAATCTACGGTAATTTTCTAGAATGAGTCAGATTATTATTAAGTAGGTTCAAGAATATTCTAGAAAAAACTGAGAACATTCTGGAAAACATTCTAGAAAGACTAAGAATATTCTTAGAGTACTGCTTGACAATATAAAAGTAGGGACTTGCAGACCACCAATCAATTCTGCTTTGGCTGCCTGAAAAGACACATCACAAGAGGTGAAATTTCATCAAGAGGCTCCAGTCATTCTCCAGATGCATTCTACTACATATGTGATCAATTCATCGAGACAAGAGCAAAGAAATTTTCTGTGACAACATCTGGAAAAATGATGAAATTTAGCTATGTATATATATATATATATATATATATATATATATATATATATATATATATATATATATATATATATATATATATATATATATATATATATATATATATATATATATATATATATATATATATAAAGCCAGGGCAGATTCTCTTTCAGGCAGACGAGGTTGAATGCATAAGCAATTTCTGCATTATTCAACTTCTGCTGCATCTTTTCATTTTGTCTAATCAATTCTCTTCTAACGGAGTCTGTGACCCCGGGAAGCTTTCCAAAACTAGGTTAGTTGCGTGTAATGTTTTGTTCCTGCTCTGGGAACATCTTCAGACGAAGTGTGGAGAAATTGTTTTATTTTATTTATTTATTTATTTTATTTATTTATTTATTTCTTTATCTATTTTTTTTTTTGCCACCACCTTACGTGGATATTAGGACATTTTTACTTTATTTATATGTACATTTTTTTAGGGGTATTATTACCACTTTTTATTTATTCATTATTATTTTTATTTCATAAAATATACAGAACAGTATAAACACATTCCTTCTTTCACGCTTCATTCATACGGGACTCCTGTTCCTATCACAAAGCTATTGTCCTTTTGTTAGGGCAGGGAAGAGGGAGGAGTAACACACAAGCACACTGGTAAGGAGGCTACGTAGCATCGCTACGTATTATATGTACATAAATGAGGAACACAGTCATATTGAGATTACCCAATACACAATTCATACACAGTTTCATACAGTTTTATAATTTTATTTACATGTATCAGTGTATATACATAGTGCATAAAATAGATATGTTACATAATATATACATGTAAATTATAGGTCTCTGATTAAACTGATCTCACTCAGGAAAATTAACAGTCTATCGACCACATCCAGGAGCTCATCACCCAAAAGGGTGGTCTGCGTTGGCAAAAGGCCGCGGCCCCGGCAGTAAGCTACCAAGGGCCGCCTCTCCTCCTGATAACGCACACAGTGAAGCAGGATGTGCCCTATAGAGAGGGTGACGTTACAGGTGGTGCATTGTGGTGGAAAGGCATTAGCTCTGTAGGGGAGCATATGTGTAGAGAGGGTGCAGCCCGTCTTGAGGCATGCGAAGACCACCTCCTCCTGGCGTATGGGGCGATGGGAGGAGGTATGTAAGTGTATGTATGTATGTAAGTGGAGGTTGTCCTAGTGATTCTGCCATAGGAGTTTTACTGATGATTTAACAACTGCAGATCCCGACGGAGGTTCCATGGAATCCAGAGCGTATGGAATCTTGAAGCAACGGGACGATGAACTGCAGTGTGAGGTGGTGGTGCTGCTGCATAATTCTGCTTGCTGCGTTACCGAGGGGAGCCTTCCGGGCTGTTTTTATCCCATGGGATAAAAAGAGGGCGTCGCGACGAAGGTACAGTGCTTATATTGGCCTAAGTCTCCACAGCCCTGCAGTGCAGGGCTCCAAGACACATTCGCACACATTCATTCCGAAACACATCCAATCTCTTCATTGAGTTCCGACGCAGAGCCATACACCGGTGAGCCATAGTCTAAGTGAAATCGAATTAAGAACTTATACAATATTAATAAAGATTTTCTGTCTGTTCCCCATTAGGTACGAAGAAGATACTTGATACTTATTTGTTTTACGACAACAAATAAGCAGTTCATTAACACGAGTCTTTCAATTCAGTCTCCTGCCAAAATGCAGACCCAGGAACTTTACTAAAATTTTAAACTGTATCGGCTGGCCTTGAAGCGTTAATTGCAAAACTGGTACTTAACATTTAGTGAAAACAACACCGATACACTTAGAAGCGGAAAACTTAAATCCCAACAGAGGTCCAGTGCTGCTTGAATCCGGCCCGCCGAGAACTGTGCGTTAAGCAAGGAGTGTCATAACGCACAGTCGTCAACGTACAGTGATTATTTAAGATTCCTGGGGACGGGAGGTGTCGACTATGTAATAAAATTTCACTTTTGTCTTGTCCTTGGCCATAAATCACAATTTTCCAGTTATTTCCATCTAAACAAAATTGAGAAAAAAAAGTGATTTTGATAGTAAGCTTTGCCTTTGTGGTTAGAACAATGTATTAACATTTTTTGCCTTATTTCGTTATAGTATGGTTTACTATTGGTTTTCATGTCAGGTCCTTTGCAAAATCTCAGTTCCTTATCTAATTGCTTTTGAAATGTTGCAGATAAGTTAAAGCAATAAAAGAAAAAAAATATTAAGTGTTCTAAAGATTTTCAATTTTAATATGATCATTTTTGAACTGAGCAGATCTAGCAAGAAATTTATCATATTTAAAAGAATTTGCTTATATTTCAGAAATCTCAAATCTTCCAGAATGTTCTACCAGACACTTTTAGAAGTTTCTAGAACATTTAGAACATTCTATTCAATGTGAACATTTCTAGAATATTCTAGAACTTTCTAGAATACAGTAAAAATACGAAGTATCAAGAATTTTCTAGAATCTACAAGAATTTTCTAGAATGATTCAGAGTATTCTAAAGTATGTCTAAGAATATTCTAGAAAGATTGAGAACACTGGAACACATTCTAGAAAGGCTGATAATATTGTAGAGCATATAATATATTATATATATATATATATATATATATATATATATATATATATATATATATATATATATATATATATATATATATATATATATATATATATATATATATATATATATATATATATATATATATATATATATATATATATATATATATATATATATATATATAATTCTAGTAATCCTACTTCCTATTACTACTTAATATACAGGCACAGAAACTTCGTCTGTTTTTTTTTTTTTCGTGTACAAGATAAATTTAAAATACAAGCGGTCGCGGGCCACAGACAATCAAGTGGCGGACAACTTGTGGCCCGCGGGCCCTTAGTTGGGCCACCCTGTTGTAGAGTATTGCTTGACAGCATAAAAGTAGGGGCTAGCAGATCACCAATCAGTTCTGCATTGGTTTCCTTAGAAGACACATCACAAGAGGTGAAATGGCATCAAGAGGTTGAAATCATTGTCCAGATGCATTCTGCTACATATGTAGGCAATTCATGAAGACAAGAGCAAAGAAGTTCTCTGTGACAGCACCTGGAAAAATGTGTGAAGCTTACAAAGCATTTTTTATTTTTTTTTTGTGTGTGTGTGTGTGTCTGTGTGTGTGTGTGTGTGTGTGACTCAGTTCAAGATCTGCTCAGTTCAAGAATGATCATATTAAAATTGAAAAGTGCCAGTTGGGGACCACGACAAAACCCGGGCACCTTATTTTGTTTGTGTGCATTGTAAGAGAACACTAGATGTCTGTCAGTTTTTCAAGAGTAAAATCCAATTAAGAATTGATAATAAAAATAAATTAAGTTTAACAGAAATTCATACTGTTGTTCTTTTACAGGATGGTATAGATGGAAAAACAGAGCCATGAAATTTGTTATTCTTAGAATATGGCGTGAACCTACTGATCACTCAACTGGCTGCTTTTTCTGCATGTTAGATCCTTCCAAACGCCGATCGTGGAAAAATGCACCTGTAATTTTCTATCCAGACATTCCATCTTCCATTTCACCAATACCACATAGTGCCGATCTTCCTGTACCAGCTCCTCCAGAAAGAAGCCAACTATCAGAAGAAAGCAGCAAGTCAGAAGATGAGCTAAACAGAGAAAGGAAGACTGACATCACAGATACAGTTGTAGTTGGGAGGAATCCTTACTACCCAAACCATAGAGACCTCAATGGCCTTATCAGAGATCTTGGTTTCACAAAGTCAAATGGTGAGCTTTTGATATCTAGGCTGAAGGAATGGGGACTTACTTGATGACAGTGTGCAAGTGACCAGCCAAAGAAAACGTCACAAACATTTCCCCAGCTTCTTTGCAAAGGAGGACAGGTTAAACTACTGCAATTATGTATCAGTCTTTTTTTATGGTATTGGAATTGCTTGTAGTGCAGATGAATGAAGACTCATCATCGACAGCTCCTCCAAAAGCCTGAAAGCTGTACTTCTGCACAATGAAAATAAGTATCCATCTCTGCCTCTTGCTCATTATGTGCATTAAGGAGCAGTGTAAAGCTTCTACTGGAAACTTTGAACTACAACAAGTATTCTGGGAAGTTATTGAAGACTTCAAGATTGTGACTATCTTGATGGGACTGCAAGGAGGTTTTACCTGTTTTATTTGCCTTTGGAACAGTAGAGACAGAGCAGTACATTACCAGAGAAAACACTGGCTTCCAAGGACTGACACTACAGTGGGATCACACAATATCAAATATGAGCCATTGGTGAATCCTCAAAAGTTTTTGTTTCCTCCATTATACATCAAACTGGGTTTCATGAAACAGTTTGTTACAGCTCTTGACAAGGAGTCTGCTGCCCTTAAATAAATTCAAGACAAATTCCTAAGCTTTCACAGGCAAAAATGAAAGCTGGTATCTTCATTAGACCACAAGTAAGGAAAATGACGGAGTGCTCAGAATTTCTACAGAAGCACAGAAGCTAACAGAAAAGGAGAAAAAAAGCTTGGGAGTGTTTCATTGTTGAAGTATAGAGTTTTCTTGGCAACAATAAGGCTGATAACTATATGAAACTGGTTGGAGCTTTAATGAAAAGCTTTCGTGATATGGGCTACAGAATGTCCTTGGTCCATATCCTAGATGCTCACCACACCCATACTTATCTGATAAAGCTATGCAATGCTCAACTTTTTTTTACCCACGTTAAAACCGTTGCAGGAATTTTTACACTGTGGTGAAAGAGATATTTCTTAATGAAAAATATTTATTTATTCATTTTTTTAATTAATTAATTAATTAATTTTTTTTTTTTTTTTCATTGCATCTGGGTACTCCAAAGCAAAGGCACAGAAAGAGTAAACGAGCGCTTCCAAAGCACTGGTGAATTAGGCCACCTTTGTGTGAAGAAGTGGTTCCCCATTAATGTAAACTTTAAGTCCATTTTCAGCACAGACGAGGACTGGAGCTGGGGACTTGATCATCTGGTATATAGAAAATACTGGTCTTAAAGTGTGCAATATTAAATGGATCATGATATGTATTACATTATTAACGAAGTAGTCATTCATTATACAATTTTCCATACAGGTCTTGACTATATATTTCACACACCCTAAAAATTTAGAACTGCAAAAGATTTAATTACATGACTTGCCTTAAAGCAAATCTGCATCAATTTTATGGTGATGCCATATTACCTTTAGAGAGAGAGAGAGAGAGAGAGAGAGAGAGAGAGAGAGAGAGAGAGAGAGAGAGAGAGAGAGAGAGAGAGAGAGAGAGAGAGATTGATTACATAGAAAGTCAGACCAAATAGACCCCAAGGTCCAAATTAGGTGGTCTGTCCTTAACCTACAGTAAATATTAATGAAATATAAAACCAAGTCAAACAGCCATCAGACCACTGGGTTGTATAGCCTTATTGTAAACTTTGCTGGAGGAGATAGTGGTAAAGTTCGTTTTTATAAGAATTAATTGTATCACACTGCACTACAGAAGGTGGAAGTTTATTTCACTCTCTAACTAAGTAAGACGTAAACTAAAATTTTGTGCAATCTAGTTGTACCTGGCTGCCTCTTAGTTTCATTCCGTTTCTCCTTATTTGTGACGAGTCATCAACTAGAAACAGTTTATTCGCATCAACATTCATAAACCCTCTAAATATTTTTAAACATTCTAGAAGTTTTTCTCAGAGACGACGCTTCTCGAGAGAGAACAAGAACAGATTTAGTCGTGCCAGCCTCTCCTGATACTCCTAATTATACTCCTCTCCTATTATACTCCTAATTTTGCTGTGTCCTTTTGTACGGTGTGGCACCCAAAACTGGACTGCGTACTCCAAGTGGGGTCTGACTAAGCTGATATATAGAGGCATAATTATATCTTTATTCTTACGGGAAACTTTTCTGTTTATATATATATATATATATATATATATAGAGAGAGAGAGAGAGAGAGAGAGAGAGAGAGAGAGAGAGAGAGAGAGAGAGAGAGAGAGAGAGAGAGAGAGAGAGAGAGAGAGAGTACATATTTGTGTGTCTAGTGTTATGTTCCTCTTCACCCAGTTTCCTACACTGCACTCAGATTGTGTGGAAGGGGAAGAAAACGAGAGACATGAAACAAGAAAGCAAAATGCTCAGTAAAGGGCAATCACAAAGAAATGATCCACAGCAAAATTTACACAAACACGCCAGGTAAAGGACAAGCACAAAACACAGCTCATGGGCTGCTACTTTCCAAGTATGGAATTAGGAAACAGGTTCTCATGTCTAAACCACAAATTGCAGTGTCATACAAACACACAAGGATGCTCACAAGTGATAAGGATAACGTTTGATTCATTGAATCAAACAAGCATTCATCCTCTCTGAAGAGTGATGGAAGCAACTTCTGTGCAAACAGCAGTCCATCTTCTGAGACAGTGAAGAAAATAGCATATCCTTGTTAAGAAGAGATAATAATATATCCAAAGTGTTGTAATTAATCACTCAGAATGATTCCCTCCCTACAATTCATGATGAAGATTTAACAAAAAAGTACAACACACAAGTATATGCATTATATGTAATTTAAGTAAGTAAGTAAGTAAGTAAGATCACGAAAGGTAAACATTTTGTTAACGAATTGATAAGACTGGATGATCTAATTTGACTTACGATTACTGTTCAAGGAAACACACACACACACACACATACACACACACATAATATATATATATATATATATATATATATATATATATATATATATATATATATATATATATATATATATATATATATATATATATATATATATATATATATATATATATATATATATATATATATATATATATATATATATATACACACACACACACACACACACACACACCTTTCCTTTGCTCCTCACTCAGAGTACTATTTAAGTCCTCCAAGTACTTATGATGGTGGAGTTTGAAGTTCTTGCACTTGTGCCTGGAGAGCTTCATAAACAGGATGATGGAGTTATGGAGCTTTTCCCATGTCTCTCCAGATGGTTGGCTAATGCTATGGTACTTAGCCTTGTATGCAAGCTGATATTATTTTGACGAGAAAATTAAGTAACCCATTGAGCACAGCTTATATAAAAGAACAATTTATCTGAGCTGTTTAAAAAACAAACATATAATCAAAGTGGTAAGATTAGGAGGGTAACTATCTACGTTATATTGCTTTATTTTCCTTTCTTTCAATGAATCAAACAATAAATTACTCAGGGGTTCTAAACGGAAGGTTAAATATGTGGAAAAGTCTTCTTACCACGGCTTCTCCCGCATAGCGAAATAGCGCATGACATAGAAAACATCCATGCATCCAGGGATATCTGGAAGCAGAGAAGTCTTCCCTGACCTTCTGCCATATGTTCCAGTGCCATTATTATTATTATTATTATTTTTAGTTTTCTATTTATTTTCAGTAATTTCATGAAATAAAAATCACAAAGTAAAAAAAAAAAAAGAGGTACTAAAAATTTGTGCCTCAAAGTTGGAAATTCTGTTTTTTTTTTTTTGTTTTTTTTTTGTAACAGGCACCTGAGGATCATATTTTCTCCTCAGCCTATGTGATGGAGTTCTTTCCATCTTTCTGGCACAAAGCTGGAGATCTGGTGCAGCCTTTCGCAGCTCCAACTGCAGTATCTAACCTAACCTAACCTGATGCATTTTCCAGGTATCTTCATCATCTTCCTCTGGTCCTTCAGCCAGCAATATAAATCAGGAATATATTGAATATTCACTTCATACTTATTCAGGGTGAAAAGTACGAGTATGAGGTTGTGCTGATGCAGACTGAGCCACAGGGGATATCAGCCCCATCACAAACTCGCACACCCTGTGCCAATACACCTACATTCACAACAAACACATCATTATCACTTGCCCCATTTGATGTCCCATAACCCATCAGCACCTCACCATGTATCACCGTATTTATTTATAGTTTTCAATTAATGTTTTAACATAAAATAATAAAAATTGCAAGCAATAAGCACAACTACTTTAAACAACTTAGGAATCAGCTTTACAGCTGCATTTTAAGCTGTGATATCTTAAAATAATGTAATGGATAATGCATACCTGAGGTCTGAGATTAACCCATCACCGCCTTCAGCCTCTTCGTGTTGGGCCTTCCGCTTCTGGCCACGTTGTCGTCCAGACCCCTCCAAATTTATTTTTAAGTTCAAGAAACGATTTTGAGGCCAGTGGCATTCTCAGAATCTTCATCTTGTTCCTCAGAGAATGTCTCCAACATCTCTGAGAAAGGACAATCAATGTGTTTAGATTTCTGCATGAGCTCTCTCTCTCTCTCTCTCTCTCTCTCTCTCTCTCTCTCTCTCTCTCTCTCTCTCTCTCTCTCTCTCTCTCTCTCTCTCTCTCTCTCTCTCTCTCTCTCTCTCTCTCTCTCTCACATACATTTACGAAAAAAAAATACAAATAAAATCAAATATAATAATGTTACCTGTCACATACTGCAACCAATACTGTACTTTCATATACAGAAATGCATAATCAACAATGATAATGCTCTTAAAAATAGAAACCACTTATACTTTCTAAAAACCACGAAAAGAGGAAGACAACCTACATTTCCTCACCGTTAAACATAAGCATGAACTTGTGAGATCTCCAAGAAAAGGATAGTCTTGAAAAGGGCTCTAAAAATACTTGAGTACCCTTTCCTTGATGGAGTCCAGGGAGAAAAAAAATAAAATAAATAAAAATAAATAGATAAATAAATAAAAGATCTTCACGTACATATATAAGGAACTCCATATCAGATTTCCATTACATCATCCCTAATAACACATGTTTTGTTATGTTTTACATGCATATGAAATTCTGAGCACAAGCACTGAAAGCTTTCAACTACTAGATTTTTTTCTTCTTTTTTTTATGTAGGAAGGACACTGGCCAAGGGCAACAAAAATCCAATAAAAAGATAAAAAATGCTCACTGAAATGCCAGTCCCATAAAAGTGTCAAAGCAATAGTAAAAAAATGATGAATAAGTGTCTTGAAACCTCCCTCTTGAAGGAATTCAAGTCATAGGAAGGAGGAAATACAGAAGCAGGCAAGGAGTTCCAGAGTTTACCAGAAAAAGGGATGAATGACTGATTAAGGGATGAATACTGATTAACTCTTGCATTAGAGAGGTGGACAGAATAGGGGTGAGAGAAAGAAGAAAGTCTTGTGCAGCAAGACTGCGGGAGGAGGGGAGGCATGCAGTTAGCAAGATCAGAAGAGCAGTTAGCATGAAAATAGCGGTAGGAGACAGCTAGAGAAGCAACATTGCGGCGGTGAGAGAGAGGCTAAAAACAGTCAGTTAGAGGAGAGGAGTTGATGAGACGAAATGCTTTTGGTTCCACCCTGTCTAAAAGAGTAGTATGAGTGGAACCCCCCCACCCCAAGACATGTGAAGCATACTCCATACATGGACGGATAAGACCCTTGTACAGAGTTAGCAGCTGGGGGATGAGAAAAACTGGCGGAGACGTCTCCGAACACCTAACTTCATAGAAGCTGTTTTAGCTAGAGATGAGATGTGAAGTATCCAGTTCAGATTATAAGTAAAGGACACACCAAGGATGTTCAGTGTAGAAGAGGGGGACAGTTGAGTGTCATTGAAGAAGAGGGGATAGTTGTCTGGAAGGTTGTGTCGAGTTGATAGATGGAGGAATTGAGTTTTTGAGGCATTGAACAAAACAAAGTTTGCTCTGCCCCAATCAGAAATTTTAGAAAGATCAAAGGTCAAGCGTTCTGTGGCTTCCCTGCGTGAAATGTTTACCTCCTGAAAGTTTGGGCGTCTATGAAAAGACGTGGAAAGTGCAGGGTGGTGTCATCAGCGCAGGAGTGGAGAGGACAAGAAGTTTGGTTTAGAAGATCACTAATGAATAATAAGAAGAGAGTGGGTGACATGACAGAACCCTGAGGAACACCACTGTTAACAGATTTAGGAGAAGAACAGTGACCGTCTACCACAGCAGCAATAGAACGGTCAGAAAGGAAATTTGAGATGAAGTTACAGAGAGAAGGATAGAAGCAGTAGGAAGGTAGTTTGGAAATCAAAGCTTTGTGCTAGACTCTATCAAAAGCTTTTGATATGTCCAAGGCAACAGCAAAAGTTTCACCAAAATCTCTAAAAGAGGATGACCAAGACTTAGTAAGGAAAACCTCATCACCAGTAGAGCGGCCTTGACGGAACCCATACTAGCGATCAGATAGAAGGTTGTGAAGTGATAGATGTATAAGAATCTTCCTGTTGAGGATAGATTCAAACACTTTAGATAGGCAGAAAATTAAAGCAATAGGACGGTAGTTTGAGGGATTCGAACGGTCACTCATTTTAGGAACAGTTTGAATGTAGGCAAACTTCCAGCAAGAAAGAAAGGTAGATGTTGACAGAGAGAGCTGAAAGAGTTTGACTAGGTGCAAGCACGGAGGCACAGTTTCGGAGAACAATAGGAGGGACCCCATCAGGTCCATAAGCCTTCCGAGGGTTTAGACCAGCGAGGGCATGGAAAACATCATTGCGAAGAATTTTAATAGGTGGCATGAAGTAGTCAGAGGGTGGAGGAGAGGGAGGAACAAGCTCAGAATCGTCCAAGGTAGAGTTTTTAGCAAAGGTTTGAGCAAAGAGTTCTGCTTTAGAAATAGATGTGATGCCGTGGTGCCATCTGGTTGAAATAGAGGAGGGAAAGAAGAAGCAAAGTTATTGGAGATATTTTTGGCTAGATGCCAGAAGTCACGAGGGGAGTTAGATCTTGAAAGGTTTTGACACTTTCTGTTAATGAAGGAGTTTTTGGCTAGTTGGAGAACAGACTTGACAGAAATATAAAGATGTTCCGGGCAAAAATATAAAGTGCATGAGATTCTGGTGATAGAAGGCTTAAGTACCTTTTGTGGGCCACCTCTCTATCATGTATAGCACGATAACAAGCTGTGTTAAACTAAGGTTTAGAAGGTTTAGGACGAGAAAAAGAGTGAGGAATGTACATCTCCATGCCAGACACTATCATCTCTGTTATGCGCTCAGAACACAAAGACGGATCTCTGACACGGAAGCGGTAGTCATTCCAAGGAAAATCAGCAAAATACCTCCTCAGATCCCCCCAACTAGCAGAGGCAAGACACCAGATTCACCTTCGCTTAGAGGGATCCTGAGGAAGGATTGGAGCGATAGGACAAGGTACAGATATGAGATTGTGATCGGAGGAGCCCAACGGGGAAGAAAGGGTGACAGCATAAGCAGAAGGATTAGAGGTCAGGAAAAGGTAAAAAATTTTGGGTGTATCTCCAAGACTGTCAGGAATACGAGTATGGTGTTGCACCAATTGCTCTAGGTCGTGGATGATAGCAAAGTTGTAGGCTAGTTCACCAAGGTGGTCAGTGAAGGGAGAGGAAAGCCAAAGCTGGTGGTGAACATTGAAGTCTCCAATAATGTTGATCTCTGCAAAAGGGAAGAGGGTCAGAATGTGCTCCACTTTGGACGTTAAGTAGTCAAAGAATTTCTCATAGTCAGAGGAGTTAGGTGAAAGGTATATAGCACAGCTAAATTTAGTTTGAGGGTGACTCTGTAGTCGTAGCCAGATGGTGGAAAACTCGAAATATTCAAGAGCGTGGGCACGAGAGCAAGTCATTGCGCACATAAACGCAGCATCCAGCTTTGGATCGAAAATGAGGATAGAGAAAGTAGAAGGGAACAGGAAAGGAGCTAATGCCAGTTGCCTCAGACACCTGAGTTTCAGTGAGAAAAAGAAGATGAGGTTTAGAAGAGGAGAGGTGGTGTTCTACAGATTGAAAATTAGATCTTAGACCGCGAATGTTGCCGAAGTTAATGAAGAAAAAGTTGAGGGGGGTGTCAAGACACTTAAGGTCGTCGACAGAAAGGCAGTCCGACCTGGGGACATTTATGGTCCCCTCCCCTGATGGGGACTCCGAGGCTGGTGTAGAAGTCGCCATGATGATTTTAAAATTTTTGAGTGAACGTTGTGTGTGTGTTATTAGTTGCTTGTTTGTCTGCAGTGAAAAGATTTTCTAAGAAAAGGTTTGGCTTGTTATTAGTGGGTATTCTGACTTGACTGAGTGATGCATTTATATTTAAGTCAGCAGCTGATAATAACTTCAGTGAATGAAGAGCTTTAAGTACTTCATACATTGTGATAAGAATGACTCCATCTAAACAGTCATGCATTAAATCTGAAGGGAAAGTACTAGGAACAGGGAAGAAGTCAAATTTAGAAAACACACATCCGTACTTTATGCTATAAACTACAGCATCTCTAAGATCATCATCAATATATTTGATCTAATTAATATATCTTTTATCAATTCTTTCTATCAGTTAATTTATCTTGCAACGAAAACAAAAGAAAATCTGAAATCATGAAGAGACCCAAAATAGTTGTTAAACACTCACCACTAAATTGTGATCCAAGTTCCTCTAAACCTATTTTTGTAAACCAGTCAGCTACCTCATTGAGGTTCCATTCAGTGCACGACATTTCAGCATAACTGCAATACTGCAATACATGTGCATAAATAAGCTAAGTATAAATCAGCATTTAGTAACACAAAAAAAAAAAAATGCAAAAAATTTCAACACAATCTCTTTTTGACATTATAGCTTAATAACATTAAAGACAGTAGAAAGTCAATTTAATGCAAGACCTGTACTGTAATCCCTCAAACTACCGTCCTATTGCTTTAATTTCCTGCCTATCTACAGTTTTTGAATCTATCCTCAACAGGAAGATTCTTAAACATCTATCACTTCACAACCTTCTATCTGATCGCCAGTCTGGGTTCCGTCAAGGCCGCTCTACTGGTGATCTTCTGGCTTTCCTTACTGAGTCTTGGTCATCCTCTCTTAGAGATTTTGGTGAAACTTTTGCTGTGGCCTTGGACATATCAAAAGCTTTTGATAGAGTCTGGCACAAAGCTTTGATTTCCAAACTACCCTCCTACGGTTTCTATCCTTCTCTCTGTAACTTCATCTCAAGTTTCCTTTCTGACCGTTCTATTGCTGCTGTGGTAGACGGTCACTGTTCTTCTCCTAAATCTATTAACAGTGGTGTTCCTCAGGATTCTGTCCTGTCACCCACTCTCTTCTTATTATTAATTAATGATCTTCTAGACCAAACTTCTTGTCCTATCCACTCCTACGCTGATGAGACCACCCTGCACTTTTCCACGTCTTTTCATAGACGTCCAACCCTTCAGGAGGTAAACATATCACGCAGGGAAGCCACAGAACGCCTGACTTCTAATCTTTCTAAAATTTCTGATTGGGGCAGAGCAAACTTGGTATTGTTCAATGCCTCAAAAACTCAATTCCTCCATCTATCAACTAAAACAGCTAAAACAGCTTCTATGAAGTTAGGTGTTCTGAGACGTCTCCGCCAGTTTTTCTCACCCCCCCCAGCTGCTAACTCTGTACAAGGGCCTTATCCGTCCATGTATGGAGTATGCTTCACATGTCTGGGGGGTTCCACTCATACTGCTCTTCTAGACAGGGTGGAATCAGAAGCTTTTCATCTCATCAACTCCTCTCCTCTAACTGACTGTCTTCAGCCTCTATCTCACCGCCGCAATGTTGCATATCTAGCTGTCTTCTACCGCTATTTTCATGCTAACTGTTCTTCTGACCTTGCTAACTGCATGCCTTTCCTCCTTCCGCGGCCTCGCTGCACAAGACTTACTTCTTTTTCTCACCCCTATTATGTCCACCTCTCTAACGCAAGAGTTAACCAGTATTCTCAGTCATTCATCCCTTTCTCTGGTAAACTCTGGAACTCCCTGCCTGCTTCTGTATTTCCACCTTCCTATGACTTGAATTCCTTCAAGAGGGAGGTTTCAAGACACTTATCCACCAATTTTTGACCACTGCTTTGACCCTTTTATGAGACTGGCATTTTAGTGGGCATTTTTTTTTTATTAGATTTTTGTTGCCCTTGGCCAGTGTCCTTCCTACATAAAAAAAAAGGTCACTTTCAAATGATTTTGCACTCCAGTAAAACATCATTTCAATTGAGTGATATTTGAGAACACATGATACATTAGTATAGTCTTCTGTCCCAAATACATATCAACCCAGCCCATTCACAGAATAAACAACAGCACTGTGTTATGTAGCATTAAATTCAAATACTCACAAAATCAAGACATTAAGTCCCAAGGATGTAAAATAATTTCAGCTCTCTGTAGACTAGATACTGTTGCACTGCAGTACTGGTCTGCGTCATCATCACATGATATCTAAGACAAAGTATGAGACAACGCAATCCGCTGTCTATTTTCTACAGTGCAAACTAATAAATAAAAAACATTGAATTAAATAAAATATAAGAAGAAAACCAGAGTAAGGCAATGAACATGGGGCAGACATGAGGCAAGTGAGGCGAGTGTTGAGCAATAACCTCAATGTGGCCCGACCACACCAACAGACCGACTTGACCACTTCACATGACAAACTTTGTTTGTTTTATCATAATGCTACGTAATACAATGTTTAGTTCATTCCGAAAATAGACCGGACAAGTGGGCAATGAGAGGCCAGTGTAGCTCAGAGAATCCCACTGTCTGCACACCTAACCCATTTCCAGAATTCCACATCACGTAAAGTCAGCTGTGACACTTTGTGAATGCTTGTTTTAACACAGCGCTACAAAATAAAGTGAGTGGGCAGCAAGACACCAGTGTGGCCTGAGGCGCTCCAGGCCACACTCATGTCACTGCTTGCTTACCTAGCCCCTTCCTGAGAACAAACAAAAAAAAAATCATATCCTTCAGCACCATTACAAAACTAATACTTACAAACCAACACAGCTAAATCTATGTGATGTCAAAAGGTCCATTTATTTCCAATCTGCTGAAACACCCAGGCCAACCTGTTCCAACCTCTTGGCATTTGCCTTGCCTGCTCTCCCACACATCCCAAGCTCACCACTACACTAACTTTCAACCTATCCTCAACATTCTTGCTAGTTTGCGCTAGTATCTGAAATATATAGTAGCTTCTTTTTGTGTTTTATCTTGGAGACTCTGTCATGCTGACACAGGCAGTACAGTGCAATGATATCAGCCTACAGCGCTAGAATTCTGCACGAAAAGAAAATTATGTGCACGTGCCACTCAGTCTTATGGTAATAATCGCAGAGCAATATTGTCAAGTTGACCAAGTGAGGGCCTTTGCAATGCATTGTGGCTGTGAACCTGTGATAACAGGTGTTGTGGAAACACTACTGGCACCACGTTCAACTCTCATTAAATTAGAAAGATTCACATTACATTAATATTTAGTCCTTAATTATGGGCACCACAAGATAAGTGGCCAGGGATCAGATCCGCGACAGGATGCTCAAGGAACACAACTTCTTAGCAATTAGACCATAGGTAATGATCGCCATGGCCCAAATTATGATGATGTAACCTGTTGTTGAATAGTAAGTCTCTCAGGCCTTGAATAACTTAATCCAACTTTCTCGGTATTATTTTACATTGGTCCTTGTCTCACAGCAGTACTTCTCACACTTCTCATTGGTTAGATGTTATTATTCTATAGATTTTGAACCAAATATATATGCGTCGTAAACTGCTAGAAACCCCGCTAACGATTTTTTTTTTTTATTAAGTTAGTTTCTTGCGGAAGCCATGGGGAGGCTGTGAGGGAGAACGTACGTAACACCTATAACTGATCAATAATTTCCACCGCTCTTTTTAGGTTAAGTTAGGTTACGTCACCTCAGAATATTTTTTCTCGTACATTTTAGTGTGTTTTGAACGAATCTGCTGACTGAATTTGTCGCAAATCTTTAGTTTTTGATGGGAGGTAGGGGGAAGGAAAACTACTGATTTACGATGGAAACGGTTATTAAATTCGTTCAAAACACACCTAAATCTACCAGAAAAAAAAAAAAATATTATGAATTGTGAGACGCGGGACAATATAAAAAACATATTCAACATATCTATCCACAAATCAGGAGACCTATACAATATAGCTTAATCAGCCAAATACAACCAAAATATAACCTCAGCACATCTATTATTCATTGCCCAGCAAAAAACAAAGAATATAACAATCTCTTACCTTGAATACTAACAGCAATGCACAATTTCCTTGGGATGTAGAATTTACTCTTACTTAGAGGCCTCTTTCGAAATCAGATCCGCCCATGTTGTAATTATTCTAGTTGGAATCCATAAGGGGTTACCGAGATGCTGTTATACTGAAAAAAAAAAAAAAAAAAACGCAAATTATCAATGAAAGTCACTGGCCATAACATAGCCGATTGGCATCTCAACGGACTAACTGATAACTATGTTCAAAATGTACACATTACATCTGCCTACGAAATACACTTCCCTAACGGAAGTCAGAGCTAGGATAAAAACCTACATGTGTGTGTAGATACACTTCTGCGAAGTATATTAAGGCCATACCGCTTAATAGTAGGCTATTCGTGTTAGACACTTACACTGACGGTTACATATCGTCATAGTAAACATCATCACTTGAAAACTTTGAAAAGCATGGGCATTCATGAATATAACTGGTTGTAGGGTGAAATTACGAGCACTAGAGCAAAGTGAAGCTGAACGGCCTTGCTACTTATGATTTTGTGGACCACGTGTGCGATCGTGCCATGTGGAGAAAATTATATTCCAATACATGAAAACAACTGGTTTTAGGGCAAACATACTATATAAGACAGAGTGAAGCTGAACGACCCTACTCTTGATTTCGTGAACCACGTGCACTATCGTGCCACGTGAAGATAATCGTCTGGTATACGAGTATAACCAAAGATGACAGGTGCAATGCACATATTTAAGGATTTTTGAGAACTACTACCATTCTTAATACTATAATACCTAAAACTGCATGAAAATATATCGGACGTACTTTGAAAGTAGTTTCTGTTGACGAAGAGACGAGGAGAGCCTTCTATGCAACTAGCAGCAGCTAAATAGCTATAGCAATTTAGCAGGCCATACCGGCCATACGCCCCATACGGCCCCATACGGCCATATGGCCGTTTTTTATATTTTTTTTTATTTCAGAGGAACCAAATGTCTTTTCTTATGCGGGCAGCTTTGCCACACGTATTTCCTTAAAATGCTCCGTGAAAGTTTTTCGGCACCAATCTGGTAATTTAATCTGAATGGTACCGCGAGATTACCAGTTATGGTTTTGTTTAATAACATAAGAAGAAACCTGGCAACTTACCGCAAGAAAAGCGCTAGATTTACCTGCTAATACTCGAATATTTTTTTGTAATTTCATAATTTTTCATCAAAATCATGCCGTTAATTAATTCTATAATCATTATGATATTTTAATCCTTTCCCAAAGTAAAAATATTCGTGATACTCATTTGCAAATATATAAAAACTCCAAGAATATAAAGGCGTTTTTACCAGCGCATCAGAATATCAAAAGCTATCAAACAGCGTTTGATGTTCTTGCTTGGTTTTACCAAACGCCTGGGACAGACGTTTGATATACGGCAGCGAATCTGCCCAGAATAGCAAACACGCACTGTGATTAGCTGAAAGGTATTGCCATTCCTTTCACATTTAATAATCACGATTCTGAGGCTCTAAGGATTATGGTAATTGTTTTATATGAAAAGAAGATCAAAGTAGTAACTTGTTCCTGGCATTAGAATTCAAAAGAATTGTCCATAAGACTTGAAATAAATGGTTGTGTCGTCTTGTGATACGTCGACACTGTTCAGACATATGTCTAGTGAGGGACGTCCGTGGCAGTTCATGTGGTTGTGACTTCGTCTTCCAGTTATGTGAACTTGGTATAGTTTATGCTATATTTCTGTATAATACTTGCTGAAAAATAAGAATTAAAGGATTACCTTATTGCTGTATGCTACTGATATCAGTATTAAAGCAAATATATCGGAGAAATGATATTTGTTTTGAAATGCTGCTGCGATAACACGAATATTGCGTACATCATGGACGCTCCATTGTTGTGACTGTTCTGTTTAGCGGCATCACGACGATTTCATTCCACATTTTAACATTCCATAGAACATTTTAAATAACTCTATCATATCCCCTCTTATACATCTCCTCTCAAATGAAAACATGTTTAATTCCTTTAATCTATCTCTATACTCCAGGCGCTTTAATGCTGGTATCATCCTAGTTACTCTTCTCTGAACTGCTTCTAACATGTTAATATCCTGCCTATAATGGGGTGACCAGGCCTGTATGCAATACTCTAAATGGGGCCTAACATATGAATTATATAAGCTACGCACCACTTCCTTACTTTTATAACTAACATTTCTATTTATAAAACCCAGGATCCTATTTGCCCTATTTCTTGCTTCTAAACATTGCTTTGAAAATTTCATAGTCCTGTTTATCACTACACCTAAATCCTTTCCCTCCTCTGCTGCCTCTAGCCAACATCCCTCCATCTCATAGCTAAAGTTTGCTGTCTTTACCTAAATGCATAACCTGGCACTTTTAGAATTGAACTCCATCTGGCACCTGTCTGCCCATGCTATCAGCCTGTCCAGGTCTCGTTGTATTCTGTAATTGTCCTTTGTAATCAAAACAGCGTAAATTTAACATTTTTTTTTGTTTGCAAATCTCCAGAGAACCCTTAGTATACAAATAGTTAAAATTGGTATTGGTCGACAATAATTACCTTTCCATGAAGTCACAAGCTACTGCTGCTGCTACTGCTACAGCACCCATATCTGCCTCTGGCTGCATCTCTGCTACGCTTGCAACTGCCAATAGAGGCATCATAGGTCCTGATAGAAAAGACTGGTTTTCCTCATCTTCCAGATAAGTATCAGAGTCGGTGCTGCTGTCCATTATCTCGTCCCTTGACTCACTTCTCGTAGTCTGGCTTTGTTGATACTCGAACTTCCCACCACGGCTGCTGTTTGTGTTATGATCCGTACGACAGTTTTTCCGAGACGGTGCGAGCGAGAGTCGTCTGTTAGCATAGTAGTCGTGTTTACCAAAGCCCAGCCGAAACATCAAACAGTGTTAGATATTCTGATGCGCTGGTAAAAACGCCTTAAGATAAACTACGAAAGGTAATTTGTCAATAAATTTATCCTTTTTCAAAGGGTAAATCATGCAGAAGGATAAACTGCCTACTTAAATATACCTTCGTATTTTAATCTGCCCATTATATATTTTTAACAGTGACATGGTGGTATATGCGGTGGGCGGCGGATCAGTGAATGGCCACAGTGCACATCTTGGGCTGAACTCTTACTGTTGAGGCGTATGAGACTTTTGAAGCTGGCGCGACCTGTGTCTGCTTCACTCGCATTCTCGCCTCTAGTAAGAGATTCCCTCAGTAGCCTCAACTGTACAAACCTCTTCCTCCACTTTCCACACGGGGCAGTCGCGTGAGAAAGTGGGGTGAGCATCTTCACAGTTACAGCACCAAAGACGTGCTTCTCTCCAGCACATCTAACGAAGAACAACAAGCGTTGCTATGGTGACCGTAAAGCTGGCACTTGAAACAACGGAGAGAATTCGGAATGCAGAAATAAACGGGAACCGATTTGTAACCTACATGAACCCTCTCTGGCAACCTAGCAGCACTGAAGGTGAATATTACCAAGGCCGTGCTCCTTCTGGTACCGTCAACCATTTTAATGATCTTTAATGATCTCTATCTTCAATTACATCTTGGTCAGCCATGTAATCGACAATATAAGTTGGTTCCATGTCCACAAAATCGCGGTGGGAGGCGACTCCCCGACACGAGTTCACGGACACTGGAATCGAAGCCTCGATCTCGATATCATGGATGAACCGGAGCTTTAACAATGACTTGACTTACGTTAATCGTTTGAACAAGCAAGTCACCACCGGCAAGTTTCTTTACGTTCACATTTCAAATGTTACAATCAATGACTTTTTTTATTATTTACCATGGAGAGGCGGATGTTTATCTTCGAGTGGAGAGTCACGAACGTCGCTTTATTAGGGTCAATAAACAGTTGGGCAGTCTGGGGTCGTCGGTCTGTGTCCTCCCTCCCCCTTGATAGGGGTGGGGAGGAGGGTCTGTCAGATATGGAGGGGGGTACACCCCCGCCCTCCTACAGGGAAGGAGCGGGACACAAGCGGAAGCGGTTCTTTATTGCTCCATTCTGTAGGTGGCATGTGAGATGCCTAGACAGTTTTGTCCGTGTCATCCCGATGTAAGATTGAGTGAGGTCCACATCCCTCACTTGCGCAGGTGTGTTCGTAGATGGTCTTCCTATAGAGGTGCTTGGGTAGCTGTGATGTTTTCTCGAACTTGTAGTAGATAGTGAAGGCTATGGTGTTTACTGGGTCTGTGGGCTTGAGGTTATTGTATATAATGCTTTTGATGACCCTTTCCCTAGTTTTGTGCTCTGGGGACATGTAACTGCGGTAGAAGAGGTTGATGTGGTTCTGGTTGTTGGCGGAGCTTGGATGTGGGTGGTACCGTTTGTGAACCGCACTACTAATGGCTGAGTTAACTTCGCTGTTAGGGCATCCATTATTGATGAGGACCTGTGTCAGTCTTTCTGATTCGGAGTGCAGGTTATTCCAAGATGAGTGGTGGTTAAATGCGCGGCGGATATAGACGTTTATTGTGGAGCGGAGATATTTTTTGCGGGCATTCACTGTTTCCGTTGAGGCAGATTCCTTTGATTGTAGATTTTACGTACACTGACTGTAGTGTTGAAGCCAGAAGCTTGATATGCTACCAGGACATTCAGGAATACGAGGCGGCCCTCTCTTGCTTCTGCGAAGGTGAAGTTGAGGCCAGAGACATCGGTGAGTAGTTCTTTTAATTCTTGCAGTTCTTCGATGTCTTTCACTCTGACAGAAATGCCATCGACGTATCGGCCGTAGATGGAGGGTCAGCGGGATTCAAAGTATTCAAGTGCTTCTATGGTGCCCATGAAGAAGTAAGCAAAGAACACGCCCAAGGGGTTGCCCATGGCTACACCATCTATTTGGCAGTACATCCTTCCTTGGAGACAGGTGAAGGGTGCTTCTTTTGTAAATATCTCCAGGAGCGTGCGCAGGTGGTTTTCAGGTATATCGAGGGGAGGGGTGTCGTCGCATCTGTAGAAGCGATCTAAGATTAACTGCTTAGTTCTGTCGACGGGTACGTTGGGGAAGAGGCTTTCAACATCTAGGGAGGCGATGATGTGGTCATTGCCTTGAAGGGCGGTTCTGAGGAGCTCGAGGAAGTCGTGGGTTGAAGTTAGAACGTGGCTGGCAGGGACTTATTCTTCTGCTTTTTCCTCTTCATATTATTATTATTATTATTATTATTATTATTATTATTATTATTGTTATAAATATATGTTTTAGTATTATTATCACTATAATTGTTATTTATGCTTCTACTCTCCTAAACCGTCGTTTAGAAAACTTTTCAAATGGCGAGTTTGTCGCTGATACCTAAGGAACTTTTGTAGAATCCTTGCTGATAACTCAGCACGCGCCGCGATTATACACACACACACACACACACACACTATTGTTATTATTGTTGTTATTGTTGTCATGCCCATACAGAGAGGTAAGAAACCAACATTGCTGAGAAGGTTCAGCTGTGTGGTTTATTATCAGGTTTATTATTATGGTTGGGGTCCGCCGTGACCTTAACCAAGACATGCCTGACCGGTTGGCGCTTGTCATGTGCTGAGTGCATCGCCTGTATATGTGGCTCGTTCCACCACTACCTACTACCACTGCCAAAAGGACAAAAGGACTGTCATGCTCAGCACCCACACTGATTTTTTTTCTTTTCTTTTATTATCTGTTTCTGCGCTCTCTTACCGCTGACTCTTGCCCAGCTGCACTCTCCAGCAGCAGGTAAATCCCACCGTCAGCAGGAAATTTTCTTCCGCTCACTTCTTCCTCAGGGCGAGACTCTGGTCCACAATAGAAACCTCTCGGAGAATTCTCCAGCCTCTCTTTCTCTCTCTCTCTCTCTCTCTCTCTCTCTCTCTCTCTCTCTCTCTCTCTCTCTCTCTCTCTCTCTCTCTCTCTCTCTCTCTCTCTCGTGTAGTGGGTACTGAAGTTTTTGTGTGTATTTCTCTCTCTCTCTCTCTCTCTCTCTCTCTCTCTCTCTCTCTCTCTCTCTCTCTCTCTCTCTGACTATCTATCTATCTATCCATCCGTCTATCTATCTATTTTTTGTTAATTTATCTTATATTCTTGCGTAGATGCATCTGCTTACATTTGTTCATGTGTATTGAGTACGTACGCTATCTTTTGGCAAGAATGGAATTCGAGTAGAATTTCTAATAACGAAAATAAAAATACCGATTATGTTTATATGTTTTGTAAAAGAATTCGGCAGTGTAAGGGATAAAGGATAAAGATCTTAATCAACTACATACTAATTTACCAGCAGAACTAAATAAATTAAAATTACTGTGAAATAAACTAAAACTTTTGAACCAAAAATTTTCATTAGTGTAACCATATGACAAAAAAAAAAATCAATAAATAAAAAATAAATTAATAAATAAATATAAATAAATAAATAAATAAAATAAATAAATAAAAAATCTTACATCTATCAGCCTAAATCGATTTAAGTACAAAATAAGAAAAAAAAAATATTTTCAACAAAATGTGCAATCAGAGAATATTGATTTTTAATGTATAAATTGCATCTAAATTAGCTCCAACTAGCCAAAAACTCCTTCATTAACAGAAAGTGCCAAAACCTTTCAAGATCTAACTCCCCTCGTGACTTCTGGCATCTAGCCAAAAATATCTCCAATAACTTTGCTTCTTCTTCTTTCCCACCTTTATTTCAACCAGATGGCACTCACATCTATTTCTAAAGCTGAACTCCTTGCTCAAACCTTTGCCTAAGACGATTCTGGGCTTGTTCCTCCCTTTCTTCCACCCTCTGACTACTTCATGCCACCTATTAATATTCTTCGTAATGATGTTTTCCATGCCCTCGCTGGCCTAAACCCTCGGAAGGCTTATGGATCTGTTGGGGTTCCTCCTATTGTTTTCCGAAACTGTGCCTCCGTGCTTGCACCTTGCCTAATCAAACACTTTCAGCTCTGTCTGCCAACATCTACTTTTCCTTCTTGCTGGAAGTTTGCCTACATTCAGCCTGTTCCTAAAAAAAGGGTGACCCTTCTAATCCCTCATACTACCGTCCTATTGTTTTAATTTCCTGCCTATCTAAAGTTTTTGAATCTATCCTCAACAGGAAGATTCTTAAACATCTATCACTTCACAACCTTCTATCTGATCGCCAGTATGGGTTCCGTCAAGGCCGCTCTACTGGTGATCTGGCTTTCCTTACTGAGTCTTGGTCATCCTCTTTTAGAGATTTTGGTGAAACTTTTGCTGTTGCCTTGGACATATCAAAAGCTTTTGATAGAGTCTAGCACAAAGCTTTGATTTCCAAACTACCCTCCTACGGCTTCTATCCTTCTCTCTGTAACTTCATCTCAAGTTTCCTTTCTGACCGTTCTATTGCTGCTGTGGTAGACGGTCACTGTTCTTCTCCTAAATTTATTAACAGTGGTGTTCCTCAGGGTTCTGTCCTGTCACCCACTCTCTTCTTATTATTCATTAATGATCTTTTAAACCAAACTTTTTGTCCTATCCATTCTTACGCTGATGATACCACCCTGCACTCTTCCACGTCTTTTCATAGACGTCCAACCCTTCAGGAGCTAAACATTTCACGCAGGGAAGCCACAGAACGCTTGACTTCTGATCTTTCTAAAATTCCTCATTAGGGCAGAGCAAATTTGGTATTGTTCAATGCCTCAAAAACTCAATTCCTTCATGTATCAACTCGACACAACCTTCCAGACAACTATCCCCTCTTCTTCAGTGACACTCAACTGACCCCCTCTTCTACACTGAACATCCTCGGTGTGTCCTTTACCTATAATCTGAACTGGAAACTTCACATCTCTTCTCTAGCTAAAACAGCTTCTATGAAGTTAGGTGTTCTGAGACGTCTTCGCCAGTTTTTCTCACCCCCCCAGCTGCTAACTCTGTACAAGGGCCTTATCCGTCCATGTATGGAGTATGCTTCACATGTCTTGGGGGGTTCCACTCATACTGCTCTTCTAGACAAGGTGGAATCAAAAGCTTTTCGTCTCATCAACTCCTCTCCTCTAACTGACTGTTTTCAGTCTCTCTCTCACCCCCGCAATATTGCATCTCTAGCTGTCTTCTACCGCTATTTTCATGCTAAGTGCTCTTCTGATCTTGCTAACTGCATGCCTCCCCTCCTTCCGTGGCCTCGCTGCACAAGACTTTCTTCTTTCTCTCTCCCCTATTCTGTCCACCTCTCTAATGAAAGAGTTAACCAGTATTCTCAATCATTCATCCATTTTTCTGGTAAACTCTGTAACTCCCTGCCTGCTTCTGTATTTCCACCATCCTATGACTTGAATTCCTTCAAGAGGGAGGTTTCAAGACACTTATTCATCAATTTTTGACTACTGCTTTGACCCTTTTATGGGACTGGCATTTTAGTGTTTTTTTTTTTTTTTAATAAATTACTGTTGCCTTTGGCCAGTGTCCTTCCTACATAAAAAAAATATATAATGTCCGTTAGGGAGCTTCTGTTCAACTTACAGTTGCCTGTACCTTTAATAATGTTGTACGAGTGTGTACTGCTTTATCGTGTATATTTAAGCAATAAACATTTACTTATACACACACACACACACACACACACACACACACACAGTAGTAGTAATATAAATAAATGAATAAGTAAACTTATATATATATATATATATATATATATATATATATATATATATATATATATATATATATATATATATATATATATATATATATATATATATATATATATATATATATATATATATATATATATATATATATATATATATATATATATATTACTACTACTGCTACTACGTACTTATGCCTACATCTCAGAGAAATGTCACACATAATATCAGGTGACGGATCGCACCTTACCTTCCTCACCAGGTGTGTCTGGTCCGTGGAAGAACACCTGCGCATACACTCCTCTCTTTTCTCACCTCGATTATCATGTTGGTCCATGTTAATCATTCTGTCTCTGTTTCACTCGCCTTTGATGTTCATCGCTGTTAACCCCACGTGTAATTACATTTCTAGCAAATAAATTGTGACTAGCCTCCCCATCGAGAGGCAGTAAAGAGAGTTCAGGGCTTGACTGAAGCGAGCACATGCTGTATCACCTATACATAAAATAAACGTCCTGCGCTACAAAATGTAACTTCTTCACCTCTTATACTTCATCGTGAAGGAGGCAGGATGGATCTTGTCATTTCAAACTTGAGTGAAGGAGCAGTCCGCTCCGATCGATGGGCAACTCTAAAATCATCCTGTCCTAACCAAGGTGGATATGGGCGTCGCGCGGGAGGAAGCCACCACTCCCACCATCTGGCTGTGGGAGAGCTGACTAGCCATCCCTTAGGAAAGACCTGCAGCAGACGGACTGACACATCTCCAGGCTCATTGACCAGCCGTGGTTTGGCTACTATTGCCGCTTCGCTCCGCCACTAGAGGAACCCAACCCGCTGCAATAAAGCTTTGCACCGAACAGCGTGTAAGACCATGGTATCCACCAGCAAGTGGACCCAATGAAGATAAGAAAATGATCTCTGTGCCAAACTCTGTGGCCCTGGGATGGGCAGCAAGACCTAGTGGACCCTTATCAAAAAGAGGCAAGGCACCAGCCACCAGGAAGCCATCCCTCCCCTCACCAAGCAGGACGGCATCACAGCCACCAGTAGCAGGGAGAAGAATGACCTACTTGTCGACCTCTTCTCTGCCAAGATGTCCGTCGCTGATTCCACCAGGGCTCCACTACATCTGGCACAAGAATGTGCTCAAACTTTGAGAGCGGTGGAGGTGACAGGGGAGCGAGTGAAGCGCCTCCTCAAACAGATGGACGTTAATCCAACGTACTTGACGACGTCAGCCCACAAGTGCTGCAACACTGCTCCATTGAGCTGGCAGGACCTCTCTCGGCACATAGCCAGCAATATGGAATCAGACTCACGTGGTGTCGGTGCATAAGAAAAAAAATGGATCTGGGGCTGGATTCATGAAAGAGTTACGAATGTCTTAAGTCCATAAGAAATTCGCATCTATGATAAGAGTGATTCACTAAACACTTACGAACTTTTTACGTCGCTGAAAATTTAAGAACTCTTTCAGAGCCCAATAAGGTTTCGTAACCCGGATTTATAAGCTCCTTTACTCAAGTACACAGCCCGCAACATAAACACTGATGAAGCCAGAGGTCTTAAGAAGATTGAAATATGGAACTAATACCGGTGACATTAGCACATGACTGTACCCTGAGAAGGGAAGAACGAGTCTCTTCCTTCACGGAAAACTACAAACACCTAATTACACACACACACACACACACACACACACACACACACCATTCACTCAAAATAAAAAAAAAATATCATGGCGACTCCTACACCAGCCTCGGACTTCCCATCTGGAGGGGATCATAAATGTCCCCAGGTTGGACTGCTCTTCTGGTATCAACCCTAAGTGTCTTGACACCCCCCTCAACTTTTTCTTCATTAACTTCTGCAACATTCGCTGTATTAAACATAATTTTCAATCTGTAGAACACCACCTCTCCTCTACTAAACCTCATCTTTTTCTCACTGAAACACAAGTGTCTGACGCAACTGACTGTAGCCCTTTTTCTCTTCCCTCCTACATTCTCTATCCTCATTTTCAATCTAAAGTTGGATGTTGCGTTTATGTACGCAACGACTTAACTGGTTCTCGTGCCCACGCTATTGAATCTTCCGAGTTTTCCACCATCTGGCTACGACTACAGAGACACTCTCAAACTAAATGTATCTGTGTTGTATATCTCTCACCTAACTTCTCTGACTATAAGTAATTCTTTGACTTCTTAACTTCCAAAGTGGAACATATTTTGACTCTATTCCCTCTTGCAGAAATCTCTATTCTTGGAAGACTTCAGTGTTGACCACCAGCTTTGTTTTTCCTCTCCCTTCAATGACCAGCCTTCATCTTTGCTACCATCCACGACCTAGAGCAATTGGTGCAACACCCTACTCGTATTCCTGACCGTCTCGTATTCCTGACGAGATACGCCCAACATTCTTGACCTTTTCCTAACCTCTAATCCTTTTACTTATGCTGTTAACTTCTTTTCTCTGTTGGACTCCTCAGATCACAATTTCATATCTGCATCTTTTCCTATTGCTCCAATCCATCCTCAGCATCCCCTAAATGGAGGTGCCTCTCTGCTAGTTGGGGTTACTTGAGGAGGTATTTTACTGATTTTCTTTGGAATGACAACTGCCTCCGTGTCAGAGACCCGTCTCTGTGTGCCGAGGGCATAACAGAGGTGATAATGTCTGGCATGGAGGCTTACATTCCTCACTCTTTTTCTCGACATAAAGCTCCAAACCTTGGTTTAACACAGCCTGTTCTCGTGCTATACATGACAGAGAGATGGCCAACATAAGGTACTTGAGCCTTACATCACCAGAAATTCATGCACTTTATATTTTTGCCTCGAACCATGCCAAATCTGTTCTCCAACTAGCCATAAACCCCTTCAATAATAGAAAGTGTCAAAATTTTTCAAGATCTAACTCCCCTCGTGACCTTTGGCATCTAGCCAAAAACATCTCCAATAACTTTGCTCCTTCTTCTTTCCCTCCTTTATTTCAACCAGGTGGCACCACTGCTATCACATTTATCTCTAAAGCTGAACTCTTTGTTCAACCTTTGCTAAAAACTCTACCGTGAACGATTCAGGGCTTGTTCTTCTTTCTCCTCCACTCTCATGCTACCTATTAAAATTCTTCGCAATTATATTTTCCATCCTCTCGCTGACCTAAACCCTCGGTAAGCTTATGGACCTGATGGGGTCCCTTCTATTATTCTCCGAAACTGCGCCTCCGTGCTTCCACCTTGTCTGGTCAAACTCTTTCAACTCTGTCAGTCAACATCTACCTTTCATTTTTGCTGGAAGTTTGACTACATTTTGCCTGTTCCTAAAAAGGGTGACCCTTCTAATCCCTCAAACTACCATTCTATTGCTTTAATTTCCTGCCTATCTAAAGTTTTAGAATCAATCTTCAACAGGAAGATTCTTAAATACCTATCACTTCACAACCTTCTATCTGATTAACAGTATGGGTTCCGTCAAGTCTGCTCTACTGGTGATCTTCTGGCCTTCATTACTGAATCTTGGTCATCTCATTTAGAAATTATACTGAAAATTTTGCTGTTGTTTTAGACAAATCATAAGCTTTTGATAAAGTCTGGCACAAAGTTTTGATTTCTAAACTAACCTCCTACGGCTTCTATCCTTCTCTCTGTAACTTCATTTCAAGTTTTCTTTCTGACTGTTCTATTGCTGCTGTTGTAGACGGTCACTGTTCTTCTCCTAGACCTATTAACAGTGGTGTTTCTCAAGATTCTGTCCTGTCACCTACTCTCTTCCTATTATTCATCATTGATCTTCTAAACCAAACTTCTTGTCCTATCCACTGCTACGCTCATGATACCAACCTGCACGTCTTTTTCATAGACGTCCAACCCTTCATGGAGTAAACAATTCATGCAGGGAACCCACAGAACGCCTGACTTCTGATCTCTCTAAAATTTCTGATTATGGCAGAGTAAACATGGTATTGTTCAGTGCCTCAAAAACTCAATTCCTCTAACTATCGAGTCGACACAACCTTCCAGACAACTAGCCCCTCTTCTTCAATGACACTCAGTGGTCCCCCTCTGTTACACTGAACATCCTCGGTCTGTCCTTTTCTTATAATCTAAACTGGAAGCTTCACATCTCATCTCTAGCTAAAACAGCTTCTATGAGGTTAGGTGTTCTGAGACACCTGCGCCAGTTTTTCTCACCCCCGTCCCCCGCAGCTGCTAACTCTGTACAAGTGCCTTATCCGTCCATGTATGGAGTCTATTCTGTCCATCTCTCTCTCATGCAAGTTAACCAGTATTGTTAGTCATTCATCCCTTTCTCCGGTAAACTCTGGAACTCCCTGCCTACTTCTGTATTTCCACCTTCCTATGACTTGAATTCCTTCAAGAGGGAGGTTTCAAGACACTTATCCTTCGATTTTTCACTACTGTTTTGGACCCTATTCGGGGACCAGCATCTAAGTGGGTTTTTTTAATTTTCTTTTTATTGGATTTTTATTGCCCTTGGCCGGTGTCCCTCCTACATAAAAAAAAAAAAAGTTATAATACAAGTGGTATTAGCATTTGACAGTGACCTGAGAAAGGAAGAATAAGATGTGGAAATATAAGTGGCATTAACATATAACAGTGGTCTGAGGAGGGAAGGATATTGAGATATGGAAATAGAAGTGGCATTAGCACATGACAGTGGCCAGAAAAAGGAAAGTGGTATTCAGAGACCTCTTAAACCCTATTAAGATGCATGACGGCAGGCTTCCACAGAGAAAAATAGTGGTGTGATGAGCTGGGACCAGCAGATATCGGTTGTGTCGGAATGAGATCGCATGCCACCCCTGCCCACACACAAGTTCTAACAGCATTGCTATTCTATAAAAGTGGAAGTTTCCAGAATTTTGTGGGAGATGTTTGTGGACTCAGTCAAGGCAGAGATGCATCAATTGGCACTTTGGTCACCCATACCTGCTTGGTGAGTAGCATATTGCTTAAATATTTAAATGATTTTTAGAAAATGAGCCTCCACACAGCAATGCCCTATCCCATCTAACTCGTCCCTGTACTTTCAAAACCCCTTGTAATTTTTGTCTCACCATCCAGTAATTTGCTGTACCTAATTATAACAAAATTTATGTACTATCTAATTGAACGTAGCATTGCTGACGTGTGTTTTGGTGTGGCCTAAAACAAAAAATTGCTCTCAGTATCATTATCTTCGATCCCCATTATATATATATATATATATATATATATATATATATATATATATATATATATATATATATATATATATATATATATATATATATATATATATATATATATATATATATATATATATATATGTATATATATATAATATATATATATATATATATATATATATATATATATATATATATATATATATATATATATATATATATATATATATATATATATATATATATATATATATATATATATATATATATATATACTCGTATATATATATATATATATATATATATATATATATATATATATATATATATATATATATATATATATATATATATATATATATATATATATATATATATATATATATATATATATATATATATATATATATATATATATATATATATATATATATATATATATATATATATATATATATATATATATATATATATATATATATATATATATATATATATATATATATATATATATATATATATATATATATATATATATATATATATATATATATATATATATATGCATATATATATATATATATATATATATATATATATATATATATATATATATATATATATATATATATATATATATATATATATATATATATATATATATATATATATATATATATGCACAGTAACGAAAAGAACAGCTACTACTTCTACTACTACTACTACTACTACTACTACTACTACTACTACTACTACTACTACTACTACTACTACTACTACTACTACTGCTGGTACTGTTACTGCTACTACTGCTATTACTACAGCAACTACAATTGTTTTTATGACTGGTTGTGCACTGTCATTCTAATTTTTCGTAATGATATAACAAAATTGTCAAGAATTACGAGAATGGCATCTCATGCATGAGAAACCCTGTGCTTTTTAAGGCGAGGCTGTCTGGGAGTCAACACACACCAACAATCTCCACCACCACAACACCATCCACTCGCCTCCAGACCCTCATAATGAATCCATTTCTCTTGGTCGGCTTACAGTGGGGGTGCTGCATGCAAGGCAAGTAAAGCACTCAACAAACTTATAACCTAAGATCGTCAGCGCCATTATTTTATATTCAGGCAAGTTGATAATGATTGACTTCTTTGAAGCTACAGTATAAAATTGTAATAACAAAAGCTGAAACTTTTGAATTCATATAATGCGTATGTAGTTGTATATAGAACGGCGAATAAGGAATGGAAATGAGAGTTAGTTCTGGGGAAGAGACGAAAATTTCCACATCTATGCGGTAGTGAAACAAGAGATAGATAGGATGTGAAATTTATGCAACAAGGATAAGACGGAATATATCCTAGGGTAATGAACGAATGCAAAGATATTATTAATTAACTACAAATTAATGTCATTAGGAAATCATTACATTCACGAGAGAAGCCATCGATATGGAGGCAAGCTAATGTAGTGCACATCATTAACAAAAGAGATAATCGTTAATGTCACCATAAAAGTCGATGCCTGGATTCCTTAATATTGAAACCGTTACCTGACATGGTTTCCCGTTCATCAAGAATGCCTTGCTGAAGCCACCAAGAGGAGAAAACAGAGGAGAAAACTTAATTCTCTGCGTCTGAAAGCTACCTCTTCATGCTTGCATTAAATTATTCAAATTCTTCCCCACTGAAGTTGATCTTACAGCCCTTATTTACTAGGAATTTTATTTAGTATACTTTCAAGAATATGCTCACAGGTACTGTTACTTTTCGATAATAATGATAATGATAACAATAATAATAATAATAATAATAATAATAATAATAATAATAATAATAATAATGATAATAATAATAATGATAATAATAAAAATAAATGGCATTAGTGTTCCTGTAGGAAAGTTATTAGAAATGTCAAAATGAACACATTTCCTAAATATCATTGCTATTGTGGAATTACAGATTTTAATTAATTTTAAAATATATAGAACGAAATGTTATTCTTGTTATAATAATGATAATTATGAAAATAATAATAATTAAAATAATAATAATAATAATAATAATAATAAAAATTATAATAATAATAATAATTTTAATAATAATAATAATAATAATGATTATTATTATATTATTCTTATTATCATTATTATTATTATTGTTATTATTATTATTATTATTGTTATTATTATTATTATTATTATTATTATTATTATTATTATTATTATTATTATTATCATCATTACCATTGGGATCATTACTGATATTGTACTATAGTGACACCACAACTAGGGCCGTGAAGGTATTGAAGCGTGAGTGTCCACCACATGTTTACTGGTAGTAATTCCCCGTTCCTGTGTCTTTGAAACCCATTTATGTAAAAATATACTGCTAAATAGCGCGCGCACTTGAGGGCAGTACCTAAAGTTATGCTCAGTGAGAAAAGATTAATTTCAGATAAAGTTAACATGGTACCCACCACTCAATTCAGTGTCCTTCCTCCTCCCCCCGCCTCCTCCACAAAATCTTCCTCGGCCGCACTGTATCCGTGAAACGTGCTCGGACCTGTTTCTTTGGAATGACCTTCGTACGAAAAAGAAACTCCTCAACTTTCGAGAAGTTGGGATTTCATGAGAACATTTACCAGCCCAGTGCTAGTAGAGTTTCCTGGCTTTCCTGCTGTGCCGTGGTAAGTTGTGTTCATGCCAGATTTTGCATATGCCTGAAACTTTAATCGATATGCATTAAATGTGAATTATATTGGTGAATGTAATAACTTTACAGCTGAAGAAATAAATAACTTCTAAGTATGAAAGTGCAAAAAATGTGATAATGAATCTGTATTCACGCATGTGAAAGAGACAGAAAAAAAAAAAATTATAACAGGATGTAATTGCATCACCTGTTTAGACTATCATGCATGGAGGCAGTTACCCAGGAAACACCTGAAGGGCGCAGGAGGACTGATTGATTGATTGATTGATTGATTAATTGATGTAAAATGTTAAGGCGCTGCAACATTGCGCTGACGCTGCTGCAAAATATTCAAAACATTTAAAATGGTAGATATATTGATCAATATTAATATTAATATTAATATTGATATTAATATTAATATTGATCAATATTAATATTAATATCAATATTAATCAGTGCGAAGTGAAATAGAAGGATGAAGCCACCCCCCCTAGCCATTCTACAGCACCAACAGAAGATGAACCACAACCAGCGACCAACGTCGCATACATGAATGATGGCAGCGGAACAAGATGGTGCTATTCGACACATAATATGGTGGTAGCTGTGGGATGTAAAATCATAACAAAATATTATCGTGAGCCGTTATGGTAATCTCAAAAAAGGAGACAATGTAGAGAACACGAGATAGCATTTACATACGTGTTGTCTCAGTGGACATAACACACTTGGTGGGTAGGATAAAGTGAGACATTACAACAACAACAACAACAACAACAACAACAACTACTACTACTACTACTACTACTACTACTACTACTACTACTACTACTACTACTACTACTACTACTACTGCTACTACTACTACTACTACTACTACTACTACTACTACTACTACTACTACTACTACTACTACTACTACTACTACTACTACTACTACTACTATTCTAGCTATAATTATTTTTCTTACTTGTGTTTCTGGTTGTACACTGTATATCATTCTGAATCTTCGTAACGACCTGACATGTCAAGAACTGCAAAAGTGGCACGCCCTGCATGAGGAATATGGAGCTTTTTTAAGGCCTGGCAACCTGGGAGATGACACACACCAGCAACCTCCACCATTACCACAACATCCACTTGCCTTCAGATTCTCACAATGCGTTCATCTCTCCTGCTCGGCCTTACAGTGGTGGTGCTGCTGGGCATCACCGTGCCTCCATGTAAAGCAGGCTTCGCAATCACCCAGCTTATGCCAAAGATAGTCAACGCCATACTTTTTACGATTGGGTAAGATGATAATTATAGTCATTTGAAGTTCTAGTATAGGTTTGCTGTAACTTAAGACTTTTGAACTGAAGCAATGCTTACCTAGTTGTATGTACTACAAGAAAAAGAGAGTGAATATGTCCATTTAGGGCATGTTGAGTTAGTTCTGCGGAAGAGATAAATTTCTGAAAGTCCATGTCTGAACTATTTACACTTAAGAAAACCGACGTGAGAAACAAGAAACATGGAGATTTTTAGAGTACATGTTGATAAGCTGCTTGATACCAATTTTATGAGGTAGTGGAAGTATATCCCAAGGTAATGAAAAAAATGCAAAGATGTTGCTAATGAGCTCTTACTTAATATCTTAAGGAAATTAGTAGAATCTGGAGTGATGTGGAGGTAAGCAAATGCAGAACCCGTTTCAAAACAAAGTAGATAGTTAATGCCAAACTACCGACCAGTCAACCTAACTTCAATTGCAGATAAAATAATAAAGTCTTTAATTGGGAGGACCATTATGGATCATTTAGAGAAACCAAGTTTGATGAGAGATTCACAGCATGGTTTCACAGAGTGGAAGTCATGCTTTTGTGGTTAAGTATATGAAGAGAAATATAATGGTGATAGTTATGTCATCAACTTTAGTAAGTCGTTCGACAAGGTATCCCACAAAAGGCCTTTGAACAAAGTTAAGGCGCATGATAGGGAGGGCAAAGTGGTCATAACTCTAAATCAGAGTGGTGCCAATAAATTACCGGGGTTGCGCAGGGAGCAATGTTAGACCATTATTGTCTAAGATGAGCGGCTGCTCCTTGTAAAATGAGGGCAGAAGTATTTTCTCTTCCTCGTTAGGGTCCAAAGGGATAAGAGAGTGGTGTACATGAATATGAATGTGAAAGATGTGTGCCTTGTTTTTATGCATTATTTCTAAATTATATTAATAATCTAGATAATGACATTGTTGGGAAATTTACGGATGACACGAAGATAGGTAAAATAATTAGGTCGGATTCGGGCACAGTCGTCCAGAAGATGGTCTCAGTTATGATGAACGAATGGACAAAGAGATAGCAAATGCAATTTAATACAAAACAAGTGTAATATACTCATACTTATCGTATGTAGACATGTACACAATAAATACAATAAAAAACGATGATATGGTAAGATCAGAACAGAAATGATTTAGAAGTTCTAGTGTGTTCTGATCTCTGCCAGAAATAACAATGCATAAAGACTGGAAACAAGGCAAATCGGGTACTAGAATTCATCTTTAGGAGTGTTAAATGCAGAAGTCCTAAGGAAATATTAAAGCTGCATTTGGCTCTGATTACAACTCATCTAGATTATACAGTGCAGTTTTGGTCTCCATATTAAACGGAAGGTATATGTCTGTTAGAATTAGTACAAAAGGGAGAATGACTAAAAATATACAATGAATGAAAAAAAAAATCCTTACGAAAGAAGACTGAAGATTTTATATTAACATTCTTTAGAGAGGCGTGTATAAAGATGGGATCTAATAGAGGTCTTTATATGTTAAAGGCGACATAACAAGGGCAAGGACATAATAAGGACAATAAGCAAATGCTCAGGATAGTATTCACAATATGACAAGAAGTAGTGGGCTCAAGCATGAAGTTAAATTTATACGGTGATAAGTGAATAGAATAGACAAAGTAATCAAGTTCTGAGTGCCCAGTTACTAGGGAGCTTCAAAAGAATATATAAATTCATTGGTGAGCACGATAGGGGAAATAAATAGGCACATTTTTTTTTTTTTTTTTTTTATTTATTTTTTTTTAAGCATGAACTGCCATAAGATAAGACAACCATGTGTTTCATTGCTGCACCAAAACTAACATGGATGCCTTTGTGATTCAGGCAATTCGGCACAAGTTTCTCTTTTCTGGGCCACTCATGTCAGGTGGAAACAGAGAAACAACCAGACGGCTTCTTCACCACACAGATGACATGTACTCCCTGGATTACTGAAATTGGAGAAGGTGACAAAATCATGCTGCTTTTTTTTTTTTAGTTCAGCAAAATCATATTCATATAATTATGTAATAATACATTCATGTTCTTAACATCGCATGTTACATTCATTCATCTGCCTCTGAATTCTTCCTGCAGGCAGAAACCTGGATGATCTCGAGGCCCTTAGAACATCTATCCAAACTTTTATCGTGAATGCATATGATGACAAGTTGTTCACCATAGAAGAAATCGAAGAGTGGCTTGCTTCTTAGAAGCTCACCTGACGTGGTTTCAGACTCCATCAAGGATGCCTTGCTGAGGCCACAAAGAATGGACTAATTACAGAGGACAACGCTTAACTTTTTGAAAACTAACTCTTCCATACATGAAATAGGCAGATTCATCTTTACCAAACACTTTTTAATGCGTGTCAGTTTTTTTTTTTTTTATTTATCTTTGTGAAGGAAATTCTATGTTCAAGAATATGCACACAAGTACTATTACTATTCAATAAACAAAATCATTAGTGTTCTTGTTCCAATGGTATTTAATTGAAGTGTAGAACTACAAATTAAGAAGGCTGATATTTGAATGTATTGTACGAAAAGTAGTATTTTTTTTCTAAATATCCTTTATATATATATATATATATATATATATATATATATATATATATATATATATATATATATATATATATATATATATATATATATATATATATATATATATATATATATATATATATATATATATATATATATATATATATATATATATATATATATATATATATATATATATATATATATATATGAAACTAGTTCCTTCCACCAGATACCAACGAAGGTTGTTGTTATTGTTGTTATATGAATAATAATAATCATCATTATCATCATCATCATCATCACCACCATCACCATCATTATCGTTATTATTATAATCCTTCTTATTATTATTCATATTCTTATTCTTATTCTTTATCTTCTTCTTCTTATTATTATTATCATTGATTATTTTATTATGATTAAAATCATCATCACGATTATTATTATCATTACAGTTGGGACCATCAGTATTATTCCGTACATACTGTTTGATACAAGTCAAGCTTGGGTCGGGTCTATTCAGTTAAATATCATTATGGACGCAATTTTTCTGATACAGTGTATCGTGCATCGGACTGACTGCTCACAACGGTAATGAACATCTTTATTTTTTTATTTTATTTTATTTATTTATTTTTTCTTTTATGTAGGAAGGATACTGGCCAAGGGCAACAAAAATCTAATAAAAAAAAATGTCCACTGAAATGCCAATCCCATAAAAGAGTCAAAGCAGTGGTCAAAAATTGGTGGATAAGTGTCTTGTAACCTCCCTCTTGAAGGAATTCAAGTCATAGGTAGGTGGAAATACAGAAGCAGGCAGGGAGTTCCAGAGTTTACCAGAGAAAGGGATGAATGATTGAGAATACTGGTTAACTCTTGCGTTAGAGAGGTGGACAGAATAGGGGTGAGAGAAAGAAGAAAGTCTTGTGCAGCGAGGCCGCGGAAAGAGGGGAGGCATGCAGTTAGCAAGATCAGAAAAGCAGTTAGCATGAAAATAGCGGTAGAAGGCAGCTAGATATGCAACATTGCGGCGGTGAGAGAGAGACTGAAGACAGTCAGTTAGAGGAGAGGAGTTGATGAGACGAAAAGCTTTTGATTCCACCCTGTCTAGAAGAGCAGTATGAGTGGAACCCCCCCAGACATGTGAAGCATACTCCATACATGGACGGATAAGACCCTTGTACAGAGTTAGCAGCTGGGGGGGTGAAAAAAACTGGTGGAGACGTCTCAGAACACCAAACTTCATAGAAGCTGTTTTAGCTAGAGATGAGATGTGAAGTTTCCAGTTTAGATTATAGGTAAAGGACAGACCGAGGATGTTCAGTGTAGAAGAGGGGGACAGTTGAGTGTCATTGAGGAAGAGAGGATAGTTGTCTGGAGGTTTTTGAGGCATTGAACAATACCAAATTTGCTCTGCCCTAATGAGGAATTTTAGAAAGGCTTCCCTGCGATAAATGTTTAGCTCCTGAAGGGTTGGACGTCAATGAAAAGACGTGGAAGAGTGCAGAGTGGTATCATCAGCGTAGGAATGGATAGGACAAAAAGTTTGGTTTAGAAGATCATTAATGAATAATAAGAAGAGAGTGGGTGACAGGACAGAACCCTGAGGAACACCACTGTTAATAAATTTAGGAGAAGAACAGTGACCGTCTACCACAGCAGCAATAGAACGGTCAGAAAGGAAACTTGAGATGAAGTTACAGAGAGAAGGATAGAAGCCATAGGAGGGTAGTTTGGAAATCAAAGCTTTGTGCTAGACTCTATCAAAAGCTTTTGATATGTCCAAGGCAACAGCAAAATATTCACCAAAATCTCTAAAAGAGGATGACCAAGACTCAGTAAGGAAAGCCAGAAGATCACCAGTAGAGCGGCCTTGACGGAACCCATACTGGCGATCAGATAGAAGGTTGTGAAGTGATAGATGTTTAAGAATCTTCCTGTTGAGGATAGATTCAAAAACTTTAGATATGCAGGAAATTAAAACAATAGGACGGTAGTTTGAGGGATTAGAGCGGTCACCCTTTTTAGGAACAGGTTGAATGTAGGCAAACTTCCACCAAGAAGGAAAGGTAGATGTTGACAGACAGAGCTGAAAGAGTTTGACTAGGCAAGGTGCAAGCACAAAGGCACAATTTCGGAGAACAATCGGAGGGACCCCATCACGTCCATAAGCCTTCCGTGGGTTTAGGCCAGCGAGGGCATGGAAAACATCATTGCGAAGAATTTTAATAGGTGGCATAAAGTAGTCAGAGGGTGGAGGAGAGGGAGGGACAAGCCCAGAATCGTCCAAGGTAGAGTTTTTAGTAAAGGTTTGAGCAAAGAGTTCAGCTTTAGAAATAGATGTGATAGCAGTGGTGCTATCTGGTTGAAATAGAGTAGGGAAAGAAGAAGAAGCAAAGTTATTGGAGATATTTTTGGCTAGATGCCAGAAATCACGAGGGGAGTTAGATCTTGAAAGGTTTTGACATTTTCTGTTAATGAAGGTGTTTTTGGCTAGTTGGAAAACAGACTTGGCATGGTTCCGTGCAGAAATATAAAGTGCATGAGATTCCTGTGATGGAAGGCTTAAGTACCTTTTGTGGGCCACCTCTCTATCATGTATAGCACGATAACAAGCTGTGTTAAACCAAGGTTTAGAAGGTTTAGGACGAGAAAAAGAGTGAGGAATGTACGCCTCCATGCCAGACACTATCACCTCTGTTATGCGCTCAGCACACAAAGACGGGTCTCTGACACGGAAGCAGTAATCATTCCAAGGAAAATCAGCAAAATACCTCCTCAGGTCCCCCCAACTAGCAGAGGCAAAACACCAGAGGCACCTTCGCTTAGAGGGATCCTGAGAAGGGATTGGAGTGATAGGACAAGATAAAGATATGAGATTGTGATCGGAGGAGCCCAACGGAGAAGAAAGGGTGACAGCATAAGCAGAAGGATTAGAGGTCAGGAAAAGGTCAAGAATGTTGGGCGTATCTCCAAGACGGTCAGGAATACGAGTAGGTTGTTGCACCAATTGCTCTAGGTCATGGAGGATAGCAAAGTTGTAGGCTAGTTCACCAGGATGGTCAGTGAAGGGAGAGGAAAGCCAAAGCTGGTGGTGAACATTGAAGTCTCCAAGAATGGAGATCTCTGCAAAAGGGAAGAGGGTCAGAATGTGCTCCACTTTGGAAGTTAAGTAGTCAAAGAATTTCTTATAGTCAGAGGAGTTAGGTGAGAGGTGTACAGCACAGATAAATTTAGTATGAGAGTGACTCTGTAGTCGTAGCCAGATGGTGGAAAACTCGGAAGATTCAAGAGCGTGGGCACGAGAGCAGGTTAAGTCATTGCGCACATAAACGCAGTATCCAGATTTGGATCGAAAATGAGGATAGAGAAAGTAGGAGGGAACAGAAAAGGGGCTACTGTCAGTTGCCTCAGACACCTGAGTTTCAGTGAGGAAAAGAAGATGAGGTTTAGAAGAGGAGAGGTGGTGCTCTACAGATTGAAAATTAGATCTTAGACCGCAAATGTTGCAGAAGTTAATGAAGAAAAAGTTGAGGGGGGGTGTCAAGACACTTAGGGTCGTCGACAGAAAGGCAGTCCGACCTGGGGACATTTATGGTCCCCTCCCCAGATGGGGACTCTGAGGCTGGTGTAGGAGTCGCCATGATGATTTTAAAATTTTTGAGTGAAGAGTGTGTGTGTTATTAGGTGCTTGTAGTTTTGTGTGGAGGAAGAGAGTTGTCTTTAGAGGGCAGGCTGTGACTGCCCCCTTGTTTTGTGAGACACAAAGGGAAACGTTCAGTGAGGTCACAGCTGGGTTTAATGATAAGTTCACAGCACCCCCTGAACAGTGCTTTAGACCTCACTGGGAATTAATATCGTTTCGGCAGGTATCTACTGTCTCCTCCTCTCTCTCAGAGAGAGAGAGAGAGAGAGAGAGACAGAGAGAGAGAGAGAGAGAGAGAGAGAGAGAGAGAGAGAGAGAGAGAGAGAGAGAGAGAGAGAGAGAGAGAGAGAGAGAGAGAGAGAGAGAGAGAGAGAGAGAGAGAGAGAGAGAGAGAGAGACTGTGTGTGTTTTATGTACTATACTCTCCTTCCTTAGCCCCGTTTATATGGAATATCCAAAAATATCTGATCCTCTCTAAGAAAAAAATAAAATAAAAATAAATAAATAAAAACTGAAATAAATTTTATGCGTAGAATGTACATGATAAAGCAATTCAGGAA
>NC_087191.1:5774466-5879466 GCF_035594125.1 Scylla paramamosain
GAGAGAGAGAGAGAGAGAGAGAGAGAGAGAGAGCATAAGAAAATAATGGAATCTTCAAGAAGCCGTCTGTCTTACAAATTGGAGTCCTTGCTTGAAACATACTTACCTATTATGCTCATCCATTATTTGCCTAACCGTTTTAAGCTCACTGATGGTTGTGCACTAACAGCTTGCTTACTGAATCTATTCCATTTATCAACCATTCTATTGAAGAATGTATGAAGTCTTAATGTATGAAGACTGAACCCATTACTCTTGCCCTTTGTTGATTTCTGACCCTGGGGACTTTCCTTCTGGCACCCTTGTTATATTCCCTATACCGTTTAAATATGTATCTCTTAAAATACGCTTCTCTAAGGAATGTAAATATAAAAGCTTCAATTCATTTTCGTAAGGAATATCTTTCATCCCTTGTATATTTTTAGTCAGTCTCCTTTGTACTGATTCAAACAAGGCTATGTCTCTGCTGTAACATAGAGACAAAAACTACACATCATTTCATGGATGAGGTTTGTCTAGCGAGAAATACAAGTTTAATATTACTTAGAAACTTCTACTTTTAGTATTCCTAAAGATGAATTTTAATGCATGAATTGCCGCCATATTTCTGGTCTCTGTACATTGTTAGTTTTCTGGCGAAGATCATAGCTAACTACAACTTACGATTTTTTTTTTGTTTTTTTGTTTTCTGATCTTACCAGAGCCCCATTCTTCATAATGTGTACGTATTGTATGGACTTGTACCTACATTAAGTACTGTACGCTTGTTAATTTAATTTTGATTTGCCGTCTCTTAGTCTATTCAATCGTCTTATCTAAGTGTGCCTGCAGGGAGACTGCATTCGAAATCCACCTAATTAATATATCTATCTTTGTATCGTCCGCAAATTAACTAACATCGTTACTAATCTCATTATCCAGATCATTAATGTAAATAAAAAGATAATAATGGTCCAAAATTTATCACTGTTGCACTTAGCTTGCCTCCACATCGCCGGCTTCTCTCCTGAATCTAACGATTTCCTAGTTTTATTAACTAGCATTTTATTAAAAAAATAAATAAATAAATTATATTCTTTCATTAATGAGGAATATATTTAATTTTGTCCTGGCGACTTAAATTCTACAGCCTACCCATCTCCTATTGCACTATCTAAATAGTTTTGGAAATATCTCTCAGCCACTATCTCGTTTGTTGTGGAAATATCAGATTATTATCATTTGCTCTACTTTTTTTGCCTGCATTACTTGCATTTTTTTTTCTGATTATAAGCATTTAGAAAGCCTTTTATAAATTTACTCATCTCTTCCTCGGCAGTAACTCTCCATTAGATGGCTTTCATAGGCATTCCTATTCTCCTTTCGGCGTTTTTGATTGCTACAAACTGATACTGGGGATTCAAATAAGTCTATTATTCTCAACTTACCCGACCATATAAATTATGGCGCTGACGATTTTAGGCATAAGTTTGTTGAGTGCCTGGCCTGCCATGCATGGAGGCACGATGACGCCCAGCAGCACCACCACTGTAAGGCCGAGTAGGAGAGATGAACGCATTGTGAGGGTCTGGAGGCGAGTGGATGTTGTGGTGGTGATTGAGGTTGCGGGTGTGTGTTGACTCCCAGGCTGCCTTCCCTTAAAAAGCACCGGGTTTGTCATGCAGGAGGTGCCACTCTCGCAATTCCGGACAACTTGGGTACATCATTACGGGTATTTCGAAAGATATACGGTGCACAACCAGAAATAAAGTAGATACTGCTGAAGAAGTAGAAGTAGTAGTAGTAGTAGTAGTAGTAGTAGTAGTAGTGGTGGTGGTGGTGGTGGTGGTGGTAGTAGTAGTTGTGATTGTATGTAATTGGAGTAGCCGTTGTTCTTGGCTTTATCGTTGTTGTTGATGGTAGTAGTGGTGCTTCTAACTGTAATAGTAGTATGAATGTATCTTATTGTGGTTATTACCACTAGTACTGCATTACTGAATATATATATATATATATATATATATATATATATATATATATATATATATATATATATATATATATATATATATATATATATATATATATATATATATATATATATACTAACTACATTTGGGATCATTACCAATTTTAGTAAAGTTGCGGATTACACGAAGTTAGGTAGATTAAGTAGGTCAGATTCGAATGCCATCACCTTGGAGGCAAATTTGGATAGTATAAAGAAAGGAACATAAAGATGGCAAATGGAGTTTAATGTTAACAAATGCAAAGTACCCAGTGTAAATAGAAGAATCACACACAATAGGTACAAAGTACAAAAGAACAAAGCACTTACAAGTTTTGAGAACTAAAAAGATTCAGGAGTTGTAGTTAGCTCCCATCTCAGAAATAAAACAAATCGGGTATAAGGATTTTTTTTTATTTTATTTTTTTCTTAGAAGTGTCAAAAGCACAGTACAAGTCACGAAGTAATACTAAAGCTATATATATATATATTTTTTTTTTATGTAGGAAGGACACTGGCCAAGGGCAACAAAATCCAATATAAAAAAAAAGCCCACTGAAATGCCAGTCCCATAAAAGATCAAAGCAGGAGTAAAAAATTGATGAATAAGTGTCTTGAAACCTCCCTCTTGAAGGAATTCAAGTCATAGGGAAGTGGAAATACAGAATCAGGCAGAGAGTTCCAGAGTTTACCAGAGAAAGGGATGAATGATTGAGAATACTGGTTAACTCTTGCGTTAGAGAGGTGGACAGTATAGGGGTGAGAGAAAGAAGAAAGTCTTGTGCAGCGAGGCCGCGGAAGGAGGGGAGGCATGCAGTTAGCAAGATCAGAAGAGCAGTTAGCATGAAAATAGCGGTAGAAGACAGCTAGATATGCAACATTGCGGCGGTGAGAGAGAGGTTGAAGACAGTCAGTTAGAGGAGAGGAGTTGATTAGACGAAAAACTTTTGATTCCACCCTACCTAGAAGAGCAGTATGAGAGGAACCCCCCCCCCACACACAAGTGAAGCATACTCCATACATGGACGGATAAGGCCCTTGTACAGAGTTAGCAGCTGGAGGGGTGAGAGAAACTGGCAGAGACGTCTCAGAACACCTAACTTCATAGAAGCTGTTTTAGCTAGAGATGAGATGTGAAGTTTCCAGTTCAGATTATAAGTAAAGGAGAGACCGAGGATGTTCAGTGTACAAGAGGGGGACAGTTGAATGTCATTGAAGAAGAGGGCATAGTTGTCTGGAAGGTTGTGTTGACTTGATAGATGGAGGAATTGAGTTTTTGAGGCATTGAACACTACCAAGTTTGCTCTGCCCCAATCAGAAATTTTAGAAAGATCAGAAGTCAGGCGTTCTGTGGCTTCCCTGAGTGAAATGTTTAGCTCCTGAAGGGTTGGACGTCTATGAAAAGACATGAAAAAGTGCAGGGTAGTGTCATTAGCGTAGGAGTGGATAGGACAAGAGGTTTGGTTTAGAATATCATTAATGAATAATAAGAAGAGAGTGGGTGATAGGACAGAACCCTAAGGAACACCACTGTTAATAGATTTATGAGAAGAACAGTGACCGTCTACCACAGCAGTATTAGAACTGTCAGAAAGGAATCTTGAGATGAAGTTACAGAGAAAAGGATAGAAGCCGTAGGAGGGTAGTTTGGAAATCAAAGTTTTGTGCCAGACTCTATCAAAAGCTTTTGATATGTCCAAGGCAACAGCAAAAGTTTCACCAAAATCTCTAAAAGAGGATGACCAAGACTCAGTAAGGAAAGCCAGAAGATCACCAGTAGAGCGGCCTTGACGGAACCCATACTGGCGATCAGATAGAAGGTTGTGAAGTGATAGATGTTTAAGAATCTTCTTATTGAGGATAGACTCAAAAACTTTAGGTAGGCAGGAAATTAAAGCAAAGGACGATAGTTTGAGGGATTAGAACGGTCATCCTTTATAAGAACAGGTTGAATGTAGGCAAACTTCCAGCAAGAAGGAAAGGTAGATGTTGACAGAGCTGAAACAGTTTGACTAAGCAAGGTGCAAGCACGGAGGCACAGTTTCGGAGAACAATAGGAGGGACCCGATCAGGTCCATAAGCCTTCCGAGGGTTTAGGCCAGCGAGGGCATGGAAAACATCACTGCAAAGAATTTTGATACGTGGCATGAAGTAGTCAGAGGGTGGAGGAGAGGGAGGAACAAGCCCAGAGATATCCAAGGTAGAGTTTTTAGCAAACGTTTGAGCGAAGACTTCAGCTTTAGAAATAGATGTGATAGCAGTGGTGCCAATTGGTTGAAATAGAGAAGGGAAAGAAGAAGCAAAGTTATTGTAGATATTTTAGGCCGGATGCCAGAAGTCACGAGGGGAGTTAGATATTGAATGGTTTTGACACTTTCTGTTAATGAAGGAGTTTCTGGCTAGTTGGAGAACAGACTTGGCATGGTTTCCGGCAGAAATATAAAGTACATGAGATTCTGGTGATGGAAAGCTTAAGTACCTTTTGTGGGCCACCTCTCTATCATGTATAGTACGAGAACAAGCTGTGTTAAGCCAAGGTTTAGAAGGTTTAGGACGAGAAAAAGAGTGAGAAATGTACGCCTCCATTCCAGACACTATCACCTCTTTTATGCGCTCAGCACATAAAGACAGGTCTCTGACACGGAAGCAGTAGTCATTCCAAGGGAAAGCAGCAAAATACCTCCTTAGGTCTCCCCAACTAGCAGAGGCAAAGCGCCAGAGGCTCCTTCGCTTAGGGCGATCCTGAGGAGGGATTGGAGCGATAGGACAAGATAAAGATATGAGATTGTTATCGGAGGAGCCCAACGGAGAAGAAAGGGTGACAGCATAAGCAGAAGGATTAGAGGTCAGGAAAAGGTCAAGAATGTTGGGCGTATCTCCAAGACGGTCAGGAATACGAATAGGGTGTTGCACCAATTGCTCTAGGTCGTGGAGGACAGCAAAGTTGTAGGCTAGTTCACCAAGATGGTCAGTGAAGGGAGAGGAAAGCCAAAGCTGGTGGTAAACACTGAAGTCTCCAAGAATGGAGATCTCTACAAAAAGGGAAGAGGGTCAGAATGTGCTCCACTTTGGAATTTAAGTGGTCAAGGTATTTCTTATAGTCAGAGGAGTTAGGTGAGAGGTATACAGCACATATAAATTTAGTCTGAGAGTGACTCTGTAGTCCTAGCCAGATGGTGGAAAACTCGGAAGATTCAAGAGCGTGGGCACGAGAGCAGTTAAGTCATTGCGCACATAAACGCAGCATCCAGGTTTGGATCGAAAATGAGGATAGAGAAAGTAGGAGGGAACAGAAAAGGGGCTACTGTCAGTTGCCGCTGATACCTGAGTTTCAGTGAGGAAAAGAAGATGAGGCAAAATGAAAAGATGAAGAGGAGAGGTGGTGTTCTACAGATTGAAAATTAGATCTTAGACCGCGAATGTTGCAGAAGTTAATGAAGAAAAAGTTAAGTCAAGACACTTAGGGTCATCGACAGAAAGGCAGTCTGACATGGGGACATTTATGGTCCCCTCCCCAGATATGGACTCCGAGGCTGGTGTAGGAGTCGCTATGATGATTTTAAAATTTTTGAGTGAAAGATGTGGTTGTCATTAGGTGCTTGTAGTTTTGTGTGGAGGAAGAGAGTTGTCTTTAGAGGGCGCGCTGTGACTGCCCTCTTGTGTTGTGAGACACAAAGGGAAACGTTCAGTGAGGTCACAGCTGGGTTTAATGATAAGTTCACAGCACCCTCTGAACAGTGCTTTAGACCTCACTGGGAGTAATTATCGTTTCGGCAGGTGTCTACTGCCTCCTCCTGGTGATGATCACACTTCATTTAGATTATGTTATACAGTTGAGTTCCCCATATTAAAGCAAGGATATAAAATGGCTAAAAGGATACAGATGACAGGTAGTACTTACGAAACGGGACTATAATTTTTAAATCTACATTTTTTAGAGAGGCTTAGGTTAAGAGATGACTTGACAGAGGTCTTTAAATGGTTTGGGGGATATAACATGGGTGAAGAATGCCAAATTCTCAAGTTCAAAAAACTTTCTTTCTTAAACATAATAGGTTTTCAAATAGAGTGGTAGGTGAATGGAATAGTCTCAGTAAGCAGATTGTTAGTGCCGATTCATTAGGGAGCTTTAAAAGATTAAACAAATATATGGATGGGGATAGTAAGTGGAAATAAGTAGGTACGTTTCATACATAGAGCGCCACGTGTAATCCTGATGGCTTCTTGCTGCTTCCATTATCACGTTTTCACTTCACTAACGCACTCAGTCTTTTCATTGCCAATAGATATATGGTGTATTTTTTCAATTTGTTTCAACATTCTAGTGAAACCAGAATATATATTTTCCAGCCGTCACACATCATCTCAGTAGAACACTTTAAAACAAACACACCCGTTTTGTTAGCCGAAGCAAAGAGCGGTTATAAAAGATAACTTTCTCTTATGTCAATATGTCAAACACTGAATCCGTTACTCTATGTTTTCAAAAATATATGTAGGGCTACCCTAAGTTGCCATGTAGTTATTTTCTCCTTTCTTGAGATTACCACAAGGGCTCAAAATAATTTATGATATGTTTTCACATCCTACCGTTGCGACCATATTATGTATCGAATGGTACCATTCTACACCACTGCCATCATTCATGTGGGCCTGACCATCTCATCCGACTATGGTCGCTGGTTGTGGTCCCCTTTGCATTGGGATCTCCCTGTGGGGAGTGACCTTGTTATGGTGGCGTGGACTGAAGCGTGGGTGGTGATGCCACCTTCTTTGATGTCTCGCCTGTCATTGAAGGTATTGGTTCTAATTGGCTCCGTGGACTGAAGTATTCATAGATTGTTCAAAGTGTGATGTTGGAGTCGAATACAATGTTATTTTACCTTCGTTTTGCCTTGGCCTTCTCAGTGTTACTTTTGTATTTATGGCAGAGCTGTCTCCCATTATCATAGATCTAAGAATTACTTTTACTCTTGCTGTTTCATCTTTTAGATTTTTTTTTTTTAGCGACACTCATAATGCTTTCTTCTGTGGAATTATTTGTCCTTTTTCCTTCCTCCTCTTCTTTTTTTCAGTTTTTGAGTGGCTTTACCTTTTCCAATGTGGAGGTTACCACGTTGGGTTTTGCTGGGTACCTGCACATGTGGGAGTTTCGGGAAATGAGAAAGTCGACAGGCTGGCTAATGAGACAGCAACTCGGGTTGCTCCTTCTAGACCCGTTCCATTTAACGATTTGCACTCCGGTATAAGGGTGGCAATTCTTGCCAGTTGGCAGAGCAAGTGGGAGGCTTTAACTACTACCACTAGGAAGCGGCGGATAACATCTTTTGGTGTTCGTCCTTGGACATATGTCCATGTGAGGGGCCGCAGCTCAGAGACTGCACTGGTGGAGTGTTCCAGCTCGTTGGACGTGCCATTGTGATACTTCTATCGTTTTCGGTGTGAACATGGAACGTTCTGCATCTCGCGGACACATGGAGGGAAGTTTCATTCCCAAGGGCATGATGAGGCCTTTAGGTTTGTGGATAATTTTTTTATTTTTTTTTTTATGTTCTAGCTTCCCTTTCACGTATATTTATTTTAATTATTTTATCTGTAATATATTAATAGGTAGGGCTTTAAGCTTACACGGGGAAATCCTGAGCAAGGCAGACACATAACGAACACTGCTGGGTCGTGGGGCCTGGGTCAGTGGCGTCAGTGTCTTGGGCACATAACGAACAACGCCAGATATCAGAATCAGTGGTGTCAGTGCCTTGGATAGGGAATGAAAAACACCAGACGTGCTGTTCTGGGTCCCTGCAACGCAAAACTCTTCAAACCGGTGCTCGCAAAGCTGGGGAGGCTTCAGCCGCCCAAGTTGAAATCCTTTCTGGTATATATGAATCAGCTACCTTTGAAAAAAAAATTCAATCTTTAAGAGTATGGATAGGGCATCAATAAAGGGCCTTGATATTTTATTTATTTATTTTATTTTTTTTATGTTCCTCAGTCCTTAGTTAAAACCTGCAGCAAAAAAGCTAGGGTTGTTCCACAAGGGAATGGTAGACTGCCTGTGGAGGTCATTTTTTTTTTTTTCTGAGATGAGCTCCCGGTTCCGTGCTATGTCCTCTGTACCAGCGCTGACGTTTCATAATCCATCAATGCTACCCTGAATCTGTCGAGGTGTATTGTTAACTCTTTGGACCTGCTTAAATATTTACGGGAACTTCTATTTAAGGAAGTGGAGTCTTGTAATGTAATGTGTGTGAACTGCACACATAAAAAAAAAAAGTAGAGGAAATTCCTTCACCAGTACAAACACTGTTTATTACTTTTGATCGTCTACAGTTACCTAAAATTATCAATTGTGCTTCGCTGAACTTCATCGTGAAATCATATGTCACCAACTGCAAGCGGTGTTTTCACTGTCAAACGTCAAACGTCGCCTATAAAACGGTCCGTGGTCGTCGCTTGTAAAACGGTGTATGTTATGTGCGCCAAGGACGACTATAGTGAGGACTGCCCGGACCCTGTGCGGTGCTACTACTGTGGCGATTATCACCCTGCGTCAGCAAAAGAATATGAACACTATAAATTCGAGAAGGAAATCTTCTTGACTAGGAATCAAGAAATCTTCGCCGAGGCGACAAGAAACAAATCACTCTAACCAGTCTCCACTCTTGGCAAGACATCTATCTGCCTTGTGGTCTCACACTGTACAACACTCTTATGCTGTTTTGTCTCTTCTTTTCCACCCTATCCAGCATATAACTGCTCTGACTTCTCCCGGTTAGTGAGATATGTCCTTTTCCGTTTCTGCAGAAACATCCCGCAGTGAAGAATACCTCGAGGATATGACTTCTGTCAAAATTCTGGAGCCACGCTCTACACTGGTAACGCCTCCTGTCTATCGGTCGGTTATAACTGGTACCGAGCTCCGTCAGAGGGTGCTGCCGTCACCTGCGGCGTCCTCTTCTGATCTTTCAATCCCAGAAGGGTCTCCTTCCTCTCCTTCCTCGACCAGTACTTCAGGGTGCAAGAGGTTAGAAAGGGCGAGGATAAGAAACTGTCAGCTGTGCATTCACTGCATCCACTGCATCTTAACATTGGATATCCTGCAAAGACGAATATTAATCCTACCCACCGCTCATCGCAGTCTAAGGATCAGGATCATGGAGAGAAATGCTTCGGATAGTTCTTGACATGTGTCTCCTTTCGTGATAATCTTAACAGGTGACGGAATCACATCCTGTTGTTGTTTTTTTTTTCCGTATATTTGATACAGAGTGGGTACATACTCTTCTTTATAGACTCCTTCTCACGACTGACGTCTGACTAGGGGCGAGATGTCAGTGTCCTTTTATTTGCTTCACGTGGACACCTGAAAGGGCAAGGATGAGATGGGGGAGAAAACAGAAACAAAGATTTATGAATCTTTTCCTGGATAGAGCCAGGAATTATTTATAGGTGTTGCCTAGTTTATTCTCCTAATATTTACTACAGAAATGAATATACGTCGCACATCAATAACAAAAGACATAGAAGTACAGCATAGTCCTATAACCATTCTTCTGAAAATGGGAGAGGTGGCAAAATCGTGCTATTTCTTTTTCGTAATACAACAAAATGTATATTCATATACTTACATAATAGTATTTTCATGTTCTTACATTGAGAGTTTCACTCACTCACTACCTTTGTATTCCCCCTGCAGTCCTGGATAATCTCTAGGCGCTTAGAACATTTATCAAAATTTTTATCATAAATGCATACAATGACAAGTTGTTCACTACATAAGTCGTGGAGTGGCTTTCTTCCTAGCAAGACCCTCGCCTGACGTGGTTTGAATCCATCAAGAATGCTTTGCTGAAGCCACCAAGAGCGGTCTAATTACAGAGGACGAAACTTGAACGCTTGAATAATGCAGATTTGTCCTGAACAAACTTAGTCTTTGAACACTTTTTCTAGGTATGTTATTTACTAATTTTTTTTTTTTGTAAAAGAAATTCTGCGTTCAAGAACATTCAGTAAAAAAAAGTATATATATATATATATATATATATATATATATATATATATATATATATATATATATATATATATATATATATATATATATATATATATATATATATATATATATTAGTATTCTAATAATAATTAGTTGATTTGCTTAAAATGTTGATGATAATAAAAATAATAATAATAATAATAATAATAATAATAATAATAATAATAATAATAATAATAATAATAATAAATGGTCCAGCTAGAAAAATTTTCCAAGTAACTGACACTACCCCCTCCTCTGTTCTCTCCTAATTTCTCTGCCGTTATTTTCAATCCAAAGCTGTCTGTGTGCAACGACCTAAGCTGGTCTTGTCCCTAACTCTTTAATCTTCCAAATAGACTTCCATCACTCAAACTAAATTAATCTTTGATGTATACCTCCTACCTGACTCTCCTCTGACGGTTTAACTTCCAAACTGAAGCACATCCTGACTTTCTACCCTCTCGCGGAGATCTCTATTCATATAGAATTCAATGTTCACACAAGCATTGGCTTTTCTCTTCCTACACTGACCAACCTGGAGAACTAGTCATTATGCCATCCTCCACGTCCTAGAGCAATCAGTGCAACACACTACTCATATTCTTGACCGTCTTGGAGATACACCCAACACTCTTAACTTTTCCTAACCTCTACTCCTGCTTATCCTGTCACTCTGTCTCCTTCATTGGACTCCTCCGATTACAACCTCATACTTGTATCTTGTCTTATTACTCTAATTTCTCCTCAGGATCTCCCAAAACGAAACTGAGGGGGTATTATTCTGATCTGGTTTGGAATTATTAATGCTTCCATGACAAAGCGTATAGCGGAGGAGATAATGAACCTCCCATCACCTGAATTTGTCCGGAATCATGTTAAGTTTGTCCATCAACAAGCTAAAATTTCCTTCACCAATAGAAAATGTCAAAATCTTTGTGAATTTGACTCCGGTCGTGATTTCTGGCATCTTGCCAAAAATATCTCTAATAACTTTACTTATTCATTTTTCTCTCCTTTATTTCAACGTGATGGCACCACTACCATCTCATCTATCTCTAAGGTTGAACTCTTCGCACAAACCTTTACTAACAATCCTACATTGGATGATTCATGCTTTGTTCCTCCATCTCCTCCACCCTCTGACTACTTCATGGTACCCATTAATATCCTTCACAGTGATGTTTTCCATCCCCTTGTCCTTAACCCTCAGAAAGATTATGGACTTGATTGGGTCCCTCCTATTGTTCTCAGAAATTCGCCTTCGACCTTGCCTGGTTAAACTCTTCCAACTCTATCTATCAACATCTACCTTTCCTTCTTACTGGAAGTTTCAACTTCTACTTCTATGAAATTGGGTGTTCTGAGTCTTTTCCGCCAGTTTCCATTTTTTCTCCCCACTCCATAAGTAAGCTGCTATGTATAGGGGGCTTATCCGTCCATGCATGTAGTAGGCTTCACTCTAAAGGGAGGGTGTTCCACTCATATTGTGTTTTTAGACCGGGTGGAATCAAAAGCATTTCGTCTTAACAGCTTATCTCTTCTAACTGACTGCCTTCATTCAGCCTTTCTCTCATCGCGGCAGTGTTGGATCTCTTGCTAATATCTACGTTATTTTCACGCTAACTTTTCTGATACTGCTAACTGCATGGGCACCCTCCACCTATGGCCTGGTTGCACAACACTTTCTTCTTTCTCTCATCCCTATTCTGTCTACCTCTCTAATAAAGGATTTAACCAGTATTCTCAATCATTCATCCTTTCTCTGGTAAACTCTAGAACTGCCTGCTTATGTATTTCCATTTTTCTATGACTTGAACTCTTTTAAGAGGAAGGTTTCAAGACACTTATCCTAATTATTTTTTTTCCTATTCCGCTGTCTTTTAGGGAACCGGCGCCCAAGTGTAGCTGTTTTTTTTTTCCTAAAATTTTCGTTGTCCTTGGACAGAAACCCTCTTACATAAAAAAAAATAAAATAAATAAATAAATAAAATAAAATAAACTTATGTGGTAGGTTTAAAAGTGATTGCAAAAATATAGTTGAAATCACTAAATATGAGAAAATGTAAAAGGAACTGAGATTAATCAGTGAGAAGTTGAGGACTACAAATTAAATAGGCTGATACTTGAATGCATTATTCCAAAAGTAGCTAAAAATATATGAATTAACATTTGTTTTCCTAAATATCCGTGTTATCTATAATTGCATGCTAATCCCTTCTACGATGTATACAAAGTTTGTTATTCTTTTTTATAATAACAATAATATTTATTATTATTACTATCGTTCTTATTATCATTATTATTATTATTTTTATTATTATTATTATTGTTATTATTATTATTATTATTTACCATTATTATTATAATTATTATTATTATTATTATTATTATTATTATTATTATTATTATTATTATTGTATTTATTATTATTATTATTATTACTATTATTATAATCGTAATAATAATAATGATTATTATAATTGGGATAATCATTATAATTGCATACATACTCTTTCATACAAGTCAACTTCCGGTCAGGGCACATTGAATTGAATCTCTTATATTTTTTTTTATGGATTTTTGTTGCCCTTGGCCAGTGTCCTTCCTACATAAAAAATAAATAAATAAATAAATAAATAAATAAAGATATCCATGAACAGCAAAGTTAAATGATGAAGGTAGTATCTATATATTTCTCTTAAATTCCTGAAAAGTTTTTTCATGTACTGTCTAAGTACGTATAACTTTTCTTTATTTTTTCTTTAATATATATATATATATATATATATATATATATATATATATATATATATATATATATATATATATATATATATATATATATATATATATATATATATATATATATATATATATATATATATATATATATATATATATATATATATATATATATTAAAGAAAAAATAAAGAAAAGTTATACGTACGTAGACAGTATATGAAAAAACATTTCAGGAATTTAAGAGAAATATATAGATACTACCTTCATCATTTAACTTTGCTGTTCATGGATATTTTTATTTGTTTATTTATTTATTTATTTATTTATTTATTTTTTTTATGTAGGAAGGACACTGACCAAGGGCAACAAAAATCCATTAAAAAAATATGCCCTCTGAAATGCCAGTCCCATAAAAGGGTCAGAGCAGTGGTCAAAAATTGATGAATAAGTGTCTTGGAACCTCCCTCTTGAAGGAATTCAAGTCATAGGAAAAGGGAAATACAGAAGCAGGCAGGGAGCTCCAGAGTTTACCAGAGAAAGGGATGAATGATTGAGAATACTGGTTAACTCTTGCGTTAGAGAGGTGGACAGAATAGGGGTGAGAGAAAGAAGAAAGTCTTGTGCAGCGAGGCCGCGGGAGGAGGGGAGGCGTGCAGTTAGCAAGATCAGAAGAGCAGTTAGCATGAAAATAGCGGTAGAAGACAGCTAGATACGCAACATTGCGGCGGAGAGAGGGGCTGAAGACAGTCAGTTAGAGGAGAGGAGTTGATGAGACGAAAAGCTTTTGACTCCACCCTGTCTAGAAGAGCAGTATGAGTGGAACCCCCACAGATATGTGAAGCATACTCCATACATGGAGTAACTTCATAGAAGGTGTTTTAGCTAGAGATGAGATGTGAATTTTCCAGTTCAGATTATAAGTAAAGGAAAGACCGAGGATGTTCAGTGTAGAAGACGGATGTCATTGAAGAAGAGGGGATAGTTGTCTGGAAGGTTGTGTCGAGTTGATAGATGGAGGAATTGAGTTTTTGTGGCACTGAACAATACCAAGTTTGCTCTACCCCAATTAGAAATTTTTGAAAGATCAGAAGTAAGCGTTCTGTGGCTTCCCTGCGTGATATGTTTACCTCCTGAAGGGTTGGACGTCTATGAAAAGACGTGGAAATGTGCAGGGTGGTATCACCAGCGTAGGAGTGGATAGGACAAGAAGTTTGGTTTAGAAGATCATTAATGAATAATAAGAGAATGGGTGACAGGACAGAACCCTGAGGAACAGCACTGTTAATAGATTTAGGAGAAGAATAATGACCGTCTACCACAGCAGCAATAGAACGGTCAGAAAAGAAACTTGAGATGAAGTTACAGAGAGAAGGATAGAAACCGTAGGAGGGTAGTTTGGAAATCAAAGCTTTGTGCCAGACTCTATCAAAGGCTTTTGATATGTCCAAGGCAACAGCAAAAGTTTCACCAAAATCTCTAAAAGAGGATGACCAAGACTCAGTAATTAAAGCCAGAAGATCACCAGTAGAGCGGCGTTGACGGAACCCATACTGGTGGTCAGATAGAAGGTTGTGAAGTGATAGATGTTTAAGAATCTTCCTGCTGAGGATAGATTCAAAAACTTTAGATAGGCAGGAAATTAAAGCAACAGGACGGTAATTTAAGGGATTAGAACGGTCACCCTTTTTAGGAACAAGTTGAATGTAGGCAAACGTCCAGCAAGAAGGAAAGGTAGATGTTGACAGACAGAGATGAAAGAGTTTAACTAGGCAAGGTGCAAGCACGGAGGCACAGTTTTGGAGAACAGTAGAAGGGACCCCATTAGGTCCATAAGCCTTACGAGGGTTTAGGCCAGTGAGGTCATGGAAAACATCATTGCGAAGAATTTTAATACGTGGCATGAAGTAGTGAGAGGGTGGAGGAGAGGGAGGAACAAGCCCAGAATCGTCCTAGGTAGAGTTTTTAGCAAAGGTTTGAGCGAAGAGTTCAGCTTTAGAAATAGATGTGATAGCAGTGGTACCATCTGGTTGAAATAGAGGAGGGAAAGAAGAAGAAGCTAAGTTATTGGAGATATTTTCGGCTAGATGCCAGAAATCACGCGGGGAGTTAGATCTTGAAAGGTTTTGACATTTTCTGTTAATGAAAGAGTTTTTGGCTAGTTGGAGAACAGACTTGGCATGTTTCCGGGCAGAAATATAAAGTGCATGAGATTCTTGTGATTGAAGGCTTTTGTGGGCCACCTCTCTATCATGAATAGCACGAAAACAAGCTGTGTTAAACCAAAGTTTAGAAGGTTTAGGACGACAAAAAGAGTGAGGAATGTACGCCTCCATTCCAGACACTATCACCCCTGTTATGCGCTCAGCACACAAAGACGGGTCTCTGACACGGAAGCAGTAGTCCTTCCAAGGAAAATCAGCAAAATACCTCCTCAGGTCCCCCCAACTAGCAGAGGCAAAACGCCAGAGGCACCTTCGCTTAGCGGGATCCTGAGGAGGGATTGGAGCGATAGGACAAGATAAAGATATGAGATTGTGATCGGAGGAGCCCAATGGAGAAGAAAGGGTGACAGCATAAGCAGAAGGATTAGAGGTCAGGAAAAGGTCAAGAATGTTGGGCGTATCTCCAAGACGGTCAGGAATACGAGTATGCTGTTGCACCAATTGCTCTAGGTCATGGAGGATAGGAAAGTTGTAGGCTAGTTCACCAGGATGGTCAGTGAAGGGAGAGGAAAGCCAAAGCTGGTGGTGAACATTGAAGTCTCCAAGAATGGAGATCTCTGCAAAAGGGAAGAGGGTCAGAATGTGCTCCACTTTGGAAGTTAAGTAGTCAAAGAATTTCTCATAGTCAGAGGAGTTAGGTGAGAGGTATACAGCACAGATAAATTTAGTATGAGAGTGACTCTGTAGTCGTAGCCAGATGATGGAAAACTCGGAAGATTCAAGAGCGTGGGCACGAGAGCAGGTTAAGTCATTGCGCACATAAACGCAGTATCCAGATTTGGATCGAAAATGAGGATAGAGAAAGTAGGAGGGAACAGAAAAGGGGCTACTGTCAGTTGCCTCAGACACCTGAGTTTCAGTGAGGAAAAGAAGATGAGGTTTAGAAGAGGAGAGGTGGTGTTCTACAGATTGAAAATTAGATCTTAGACCGCGAATGTTGCAGAAGTTAATGAAGAAAAAGTTGAGGGGGGGTGTCAAGACACTTAGGGTCGTCGACAGAAAGGCAGTCCGAACTGGGGACATTTATGGTCCCCTCCCCAGATGTGGACTCCGAGGCTGGTGTAGGTGTCGCCATGATGATTTTAATATTTTTGAGTGAAGGGTGTGTGTGTTATTAGGTGCTTGTAGTTTTGTGTGGAGGAAGAGAGTTGTCTTTAGAGGGCAGGCTGTGACTGCCCCATTGTGTTGTGAGACACCCCCTGAACAGTGCTTTAGACCTCACTGGGAGTAATTATCGTTTCGGCAGGTGTCTGCTGCCTCCTCCTAAAATATGAATGAAAGCCTTACATTAAACATGTAACATAGACTTCCTTGTCAAAAGAAAAAAAAAATAGATGTTGTTACTAATGGCAATCTTGATGTTAATGCTGCAGGTGTCTTGGCATTACTCATGGCTTTATAACGGCAAATCTTGTAAGAAGAACAAGAAAAAAAAAAATAATAAATCTAGCGCATCACACTCTCATTAGGAACTCATTCCCTGCATCAGACATCCTTCTAAATGTTTTTCTTTTTTGCACAATTCCAGCATCAATACAATACAATCCCTGCCTCTTCTTTTTTTTTTACCCTTTTTTTCTTGTTACTGTCTATTTCAGTTAGAATTTCCATGATGACTTTTTTCTGCTATCTTTTCATGCTTCTCACATTACAGCATCACATGTTTTACTGTCTTCCATGCTACGCATTTAGCATATTTTCGTGAGAGGCACAAGCCATCTGTAATTTCCTCCATTCACATTAGCACCTTCATGCTTAAAAATAATTTAATTCTTTACTTGTAAAGTTACTATTTTTTGTCAATGCACTCCCATACATAGTGCATATCAGTTGAACGATAAAAAAAAAAAGAAAGGAAGAAAGATGTGCCATAGTGAAAACTGAAAAAAAACTCTGAAAGTCAAAGTTCACGAAAAAAAAATTTTTTTATTCGTATTCTTCTTATCATTTATTATTTATTCTTGTTCTTATTTTCTTCTTCTTCTTCTTTTTCTTCTTCTTTTTCTTCTTCTTCTTCTTCTTCTTATTATTATTATTATTATAATTATATTTTTGTAACAAAAATATAATTATAATAATATAACAAGTATAGAATATTCTTCATCATCTTTTCTTCTTTTTCTTCTTCTTCTTCTTCTTCTTCTTATTATTATTATTATTATTATTATTATTATTATTATTATTATTATTACCTATTCTTATTGTTCTTCTTCTTATTACTCTTATTATCATTACAGCAAAAATAACATTTGTATACCTGGTAGAAGGAACTTGTTCCAAATAATTATTGATAACAAGGATATTAAAGAAAAAAGTGTAAATTTTGAGATTTCTTACGAGCAGCACTTGCTTCACAGAAAAGTGTAACAAATAAATTACTAAAAAAATGTGTTTCATTATCAGATTTAGTGAAGATGAATCTGAGTTAGTGTTTGTCCTCTATGATCAAACTAATACTGGTGGCTTCACCAAAGCAACCTTGATGGACTCGGAAAGCACGTCAAGTGAGCGTCTTAGTAAGAAGCAATCCAGTCCTCGACTTCCTCTATGGTGAACTTCTTGTAATCGGATGCAGTCTGGACAAAATTTCTGATGGAACCCTTAAGCGCCTCAAGTTCAACCCGGCTTCTTCCTGCGGGAGTGATACAGAGGCAGGTGAATGAGTGCACACAATATATGAATGTGTAAGTATCATGTATGTGTGAGTATATATATATATATATATATATATATATATATATATATATATATATATATATATATATATATATATATATATATATATATATATATATATATATATATATATATATATATATATATATATATATATATTGTTGAAACGTAACGATTTTGTCACCTTCCCCAACAATAGGATTATCAGAAGTCCATGAAGTACACCACATTTTTGCGGTGTAGAAACCGTCTGGCTGCCTTGTCGACTCCACCAGACATTGGTGGCCCAGGAAAGTGACACCTGCGTTCGGCTGCCTGAATCACAAACGCCTGTATGTTAGTATCACTACGTATCTGATACCTTTGCCAGTCTCTCGTGTTCAGCTAGTTTTTGTTCATAACATTTAGAAAAAAATCAGAGGACACACATATACACACACACAAATAAATAGATAAATAAATAAATAAGTAAAAAGTAGTGAAAGCTTGAAGATGCCGTTTGTCCCACACATTGCAGTCTTTGCATGAAACATACTTTGTGACGTCAGCAAATTAACTAGCATCGCTACTAATCCCATTATATAGATCATCAATGTAAATCGGAAATAAGAATGGTCCCATAATTTATCACTGTTGCACTCCGCTAATTACTTGCCATGATCCTATCACTTTACCTTCCATCCCATGCCCCTTAACCTTGTTCAAGAGTCTTATATGGGGGTACCTTGTCGAACGCCTTACTTAAGTCTATGCATATTATACCATAACTATCACGATTATCTACCTCTTCATAAACTTTACCACAAATGCATATCTTCCCACTGTGAAATCATGCTATGAATTTATCAACCTATGCTTGTCTAAAAGATTCCTAAAACTCCTCAAAATAATTCATTGGTTAAATATTTATCTTCTTTGTTAAAGATGGACACTACATTTTCCTCCACGACACCAGGTTCACTCCTATTTATGTTAACTAACGATTCATTAATTACATTTTTGTATTCTTTCATTAGCCTGGGATATATTTAATTTTGTCATGGGGACTTAAACTTTACAGCCTATCCATTTGTTCCACTGTTTCAGTCATGAAAGTATCTATCATCCACTGTCTCATTAGTCGTGGAAATATCTATCAACTTATCATTATCATCTGCTCTGAAAATCTGTTTTGGCCAACATTTTTTTGCATGTTTGCATGTTTCCAGGTCTTTTTTTCTCATCTTTTCCAAAGAACTATGCATGAGATACCCTTCGTAGATATTCTTCGTACATATTCTTCGTTCTTTATATAACTACATACACATAACTTGAGTTCAAAGGTTTAAACTTTAGTTACTACAAACTTATAAAGGAGCTTCAACTTACCCGATCATATAAATTATGGCGCTGACGATTTTAGGCATAAGTTTGTTGAGAGCCTGGCCTGCCATGCATGGAGGCACGGTGACGCCCAGCAGCAAGACCACTGTAAGGCCGAGCAGGAGGGATGAACGCATTGTGAGGGTCTGGAGGCGAGTGGATGTTGTGGTAGTGGTGGATGTTGCTGGTGTGTGTGTTGACTATCAGGCTGCCTCGCCTTAAAAAAAGACCGGGTTCCTCATGCAGAAGGTGCCACTCTCGCAATTCTTGGTAATTAACGTACATCAGTACATATATTAGGAATGATATCGTTGTACAACCAGTAATAAAAATAGCTGTAGCAGATAATAGTACTAGTAGTAGTAGTAGTAGTAGTAGTAGTAGTAGTAGTAGTAGTAGTAGTAGTAGAATAGTTGTAGTAGTAGTAGTAGTAGTAGTAGTAGTAGAAGTAGTAGCAGTAGTTATAGTTGTTGTTGTTGTTATTGTTTTTGTTGTTGTGATTGTACGTAATAGTGGTAGCTGTTGATCTTGTTGTTATTCTTGTTGTTGGTCTTGGTGGTGGTGGTGGTGTTTGTAAATGTAGTACAAGTAGCATGAACGTACTTTATTATAATTATTACCACTAGAACTGCATTATGTACCATATATATATATATATATATATATATATATATATATATATATATATATATATATATATATATATATATATATATATATATATATATATATATATATATGTGTGTGTGTGTGTGTGTGTGTGTGTGTGTGTGTGTGTGTGTGTGTGTGTGTGTGTGTGTGTGTGTGTGTCTGTGTGCGGAAACGCCTCAGAACGTATAACTTCATAGAAGCTGTTTTAGCTAGAGATGAAATATGAAGTTTCCAGTTCAGTAAAGGACAGACCGAGGATGTTCACTGTAGGAAAGAGGGACAGTTGAGTGCCATTCAAAAAGAGAAGATAGTTGTCTGGAGAGCTGTGTCGAATTGATAGATGGAGGAATTGAGATTTTGAGGCATTGACCTCTGTCCCAGTCAGAAATTTTTGAGAGATCAGAAGTCAGGCGTTCTGTGGCTTCCCTGCGTGAAATGTTTACTTCCTGAAGGGTTGGACGTTTACGAAAAGACTTGGATAAGTGCAGGATGGTATCATCAACGTAGGAGTAGATAGGACAAGAAGTTTGGTTCAGAAGATCATTGATGAATAATAGGAAGATAGTGGGTGACAGGACAGAACCCTGAGGAACACCACTGATAATGGATTTAAGAGAAGAACAGTGACCGTCTACCACAGCGGCAATAGAATGGTCAGAAAGAAACTCGAGATGAAGTTACCGAGAGAAGGATAAAAGCCATAGGACGGTAGTTTGGAAATCAAAGCTTTGTGCCAGACTATATCAAAACCTTTAGATATGTCTGAGACAAAATAAATTTCTAAAAGAGAATAACGAAGACTCAGTAAAGAAAGCCAGAAGATCACCGGTAGAGAGGCCTTAACGGAACTCTTTAGATAGGCAGGAAATTAAAGCAATAGGACGGTAGGTTCAGGAATTAGAACGGTTACCCTTTTTAGAAATGGGCTGACTGCAGGCAAACTTCCAGCAAGATGGAAAGCTAGATGTTGAAAGAGAGAGCTGAAAGAGTTTGACTAGGCAAGTTGCAAGCACGGAGGCGCAGTTTCGGAGAACAATAGGAAGGACCCCATCAGGTCCATAAGACTTCCGAGGGTTTAGACCAACGAGGGCATGGAAAACATCATTGCGAAGAATTTTAATAGGTAGCATGAAGTAGTCAGAGTAGAGGAGAAGGAGGAACAAGCTCTAAATCATCCGAAGTAGAAGTTTTAGCAAAAGTTTGAGCGAGGTGTTCAGCTTTAGAGATAGATTTGATAGGAGTGGTGCCATCTGGTTAAAAATAAAGGAGGAAAAGAAGAAGAAGCAAAGTTATTGGAGATGTTTTTGGCTAGGTGCCAGAAGTCATGAGGGGAGTTAGATCTTGAAAGATGTTGATACTTTCTATGAATGAAGGAGTTTTTTGGCTAGTTGGAGAACAGAATTGGCATGATTCAGGCCAGACATATAAAGCGCATGAGATTCTGGTGATGGAAGGCTCAAGTATCTTTTGTGGGCCACTTTTCTATCATAAATAGCATGAAAACTGGCTGTGTTAAACCAAGGTTTGGAAGATTTGGGTCGAGAAAAAGAGTGAGGAATGTACTCCATGCCAGACACTATCACTTCTGTTCTGTCCTCGGCACACAGAGACGGGTCTCTGACATAGAAGCAGTAGTCATTCCAAGGAAAATCAGCAAAATACCTCCGCAGGTTCCCCCAACTATCAGAGGCAAAACTCCAGAGGCACCTCCGCTGAGAAGGGATTGGAGGGATAGAAAAAAAAAATACAGATATGAAATTGTGATCGAAGGAGCCCAAAGGAAATAGGGTAACAGCATAAGCTAAAAGATTAGAGTTTAGAAACATGTTAAGAATGTTGGGCGTTTATCCAAGATGGAAAGGAATACGAGTAGGGTGTTATTCCATTTCCTCTAGATCGTGGAGGATAGCAAAGTTAAAGGCTAGTTCGCCAGGATGGTCAGTGAAGAAAGAGAAAAGCCAAAATTGGTGATAAACATTGAAGTCTCCAAGAATAGAGATCTCTAGAAAAGGGAAGAGAGTCAGAATGTGCTCCACTTTGGATGTTAGTCAAAGAATTTTTTATAGTCAGAGGAGTTAGGTGAGAGGTATACAGCACAGAGAAATTTAGTTTGAGAGTGACTCTGTAGTCGAAGTTAGATGGTAGAAAACTCGGGAGATTGAAGTGCGTGGGCACCAGAGCAGGTTACGTCATTGCGCACGTAGACGCAACATCCAACTTTGGCTTGAAAATGAGGATAGAGAAAGTAAGAGAGAAAAGAAAAAGGGCTATTGTCAGTTGCCTCAGACACCTATGTCTCAGTGAAGAAAAGAAGATGAGAATTAGTAGAGGAGAGATGGTGTTTTACAGATTGAAAATTAGATCTAAGACATGGAATGTTGCAGAAGTTAATGAAGAAAAAGTTGAGGGGGGTGTCAAGACACTTAGGATCAATACCAGAAAGTAGTCCGACCTGGGGACATTTGTGGTCTCCTCCCTTGTCCTTCTGATGGGATGTTTAAATCCATCAAACCACATCAACGTTTAATGGATGAAAAGCGTGTATCTACAACCAGGACGTGTATGAATTCTCAGATGACATCCTTCATCTACTTCCTGATAATGTTCAACGAGTGGCAAAGATTAGAAGAAATAGTAACATGATCATGCTCACTTTCTATGGTTCGTATCTCCCTGATCGTAAAAAAAGATTTGTTATCTTTCCCTCCAATTAAAGTCTTTTTATCGACCGTCCTTTACAATGTTAACTGTACAGTACAAATCGTCCCCGGTGAGGTCACTGCTCTTTCTCTGATTTACACCCTAGTCCTGAATGTGAATCTGAATCTTATTACTTTTACTGCATAAACAGTTCACCGTTGTGTCCTCAAGAATGCAAGAGGACCGTCTTTAGCAAAACATTTAGCTAATTCTCAATTCATTAATCTTGGTAGTGCTAAGCAGGAAGTCCTTTTTAGATAGAAGGATGGTGGTGCAAAGACATACACCTCCTCCCTCCAATCTTATTCTTCCACTGCTACATCTAATAAATTGTAGCACCTTCTCGCCTCTCTCAACCATCAAAGCTGTCCACAGCATCTTTAGCAACGTCATCACATACTCCTTTTACAGGGGAATCCATGTCGCCATGGTCTCTCAACCAACAACACCTCCGAAGGTTTTTAAGCTACAACAGACACAGCGAAAGCGTTCCAGAGGATCTGCTGAGTCCCTTGACTCAACGGGCGTTCACCCTTGAAAAATTAATTTGGAAGCATCATGTGGCCCTGAGCTGGACATAAATAAACTGATTCATCTACATACGATATGGAGATTGGGGATTTCTCAGCACATCTTCATATCTCTTCCTCCAGGAGCGATACCACTCCATCTATATCGAAGAATCCTCTTCTTCATGTCTCTTCACGAGTTTCAAAGAACCGTGGGCGGATTTCTATCACTGCACTAGGTACTCGATCTCATGTTTCTGGTTCTGCAAGTGATGCAGTTCCTCCTGCTCCTTCCGGATATTGTGCAATTTATTCTATTTTTTTATTTCGGGCAGGACCACCACGGCGGAACTTAATTCTGGTTCGCATTGATATATCTTACATTTGTCTTGAATTGTAAACACTACAGGCCGTTGCAGTCAAAATTTCCTTAAACTGTCCGCTCACTGTATGTAGTGTGTGTGTGTGTGTGTGTGTGTGTGTGTGTGTGTGTGTGTTCCACCTGGTGTTCCCATCGAAAGGAGCGATAATAACCGCCTCGTGCAAGTCCCTACTTCTCACTATATTTCTTCTTGTATTTCGCCATCCGCTGTGAGATGACAGCACAATCATCCCCAGAATTGTTTTACTTGCTTCTTTTATACAGGATGAGGAGTTGGGGTTTTTAAATTCAGGGGGACACAACGCATTTCTATAGTCAAACTGATACTTATACTTATATACTTATATGTTTCCCTCAGCTCTCCTACTGCTCTCTCAAATTTTAATTAACAAGTTTTACCAGATTTGTATGCTAGCGACCACTTTCCCATAATAATGGAATCGGCAGAATCTGAACCAAGGTCTCGTATTCCCCGTCGGCGTCTAGATATGGCTGATTGGCACTTTTTTACAAAACTCACTTCATCTGATCGTTCACTGGCTAACTTTCATAGTTCTAAAGAGGCTGCGACACATTTCACTAATATATTACATTCTGGTGTATCCCGATCCGTCCGTAAGATGTCTGGCGGTTTTCCTAAACATCCGGTCCCTTGGTGGAACGAAGATTGTTCAGCTGCTGTGCGGACGAAGCTGACATCGTGGGGACCCTCATTGCAATCCCTAGCTTACTGATGGTTGCTGGTGTCCTTCCATCGAAATTGCGTCGCCAGTTCTTATTATTAAGTTGCTGGTATCGACTTCAGCGTTTTCCTGAATCAGTTTTCTGTGTTTGTCTTCCACGATTCACGTTCTCAACTACATGTGCATCGCCAGAGTTAACTTAAACCTTTCAGTTTCAGGGTTGCATCTGCCATGGTGACGTTAAATGCACCTTACCTTTCTGTATGTCACTATAGTTTCGCAGAGTAGATTGAAGCAGTCGAGGTGTGTTATTGTGTCTGGGGTCCTGCTGAAATACTCGCAGGCACGTCTATTTAAGGAACTAGAATGCTATAATATAATTTCTGTGCAGCACATACAAAAAATATAGTTCCTACACCAATATTATTACTTTTAATAGTCTTGAGTTACCTAAAACCATCAAATGTACTTGGTTCAACCTCATTCTAAAATTACACTACAGGAATACGTCACACATTAATCATAAAAGACACTGAATTACAGCGCATTCTTATAACCATTCTCCCGCGCGCCTGCTCTGTTTGTGGGAGGACTTTAGAGCTGGTGGCAAACATTCCACATAGTTTCTCTAATCCCGAAGCTTGTAGACGTTGGTTCAACTCCGCTTCTTGTGTTGTCCACGATGGAGGCAGCTTACATACATACGTTACATTAGTTATATGTTCTTATATTCTTAAGAAAGCTACAAGAAGCCATCAGGCCTACACGTGGCAGTCCCTGTATGAAATATACTTACCTGTTTCTACCTATCATCCTCATCCATAAATCTGTCTAATCTTCTCTTAAAGTTCCCTAACAACTGAACACTAATAACTTCATTACTAAGTCCGTTCCATTCATCTACCACTTTATTTCAGAACCAATTCCTTTCTATTTTTTTTTTAAACCTAAATTTGTCAAGCTGAACCCGTTATTTCTTGTTCTATCCTGGTTACTGATCATAAGAAATTTGCTGACGTCCCCCTTGTTGTAACCCTTATACCACTTAAAGACTTCTATTAGGTCCCCTCTTAACTTACGTCTCTCTAAATCTCTCTTCAATCTCGCTTCATAACGAATACTCCTCATCCCCTCTATCCTTTTATTCATTCGCCTTTGTACTGATTCTAATAGACCTATATCTTTCCTGTAATATGGGGATCAGAACTGCATAGCATAGTCTAGATGAGGTTAGACCAGCGCCAAATACAACTTTAATTTTATTTTGGGACTTTTACTTTTAACACTTCTAAAGATGAATCCTAATACCCTATTTACCCTGTTTCTGGTTGTTTTCTTAGACGTAGTTCAGAGCTAACAGTAACACCAAATTGTTTTTCGTACACTGAATCTAAAAAAAGCTTCGTTGTTTATTGTATTCCTACTGTGTGGGTTTCCTATACCTACGCTAAGTACTTTACATCTGTTGATATTAAACTGCATTTACCATCTGTCAGTCCATTCGTTCATCTTATCCAAATTTGCCTGTAAGGCGATGGCATCCGATTCTAATCTAATTATTGTCATTGATATGTATTAAAAACAACAATGTTCCTAATACTGATCCCAGTGGCACCCCACTAATTACTTGACCCCATTCGGATTTAGAGCCATTTATTACAACTCTCTGTCGCCTATCGCTTAGCCACGACCTCTTCCAGTCTAAAACCTTTTCATCTAACCTTTCTCAGTAGCCTCTGCTCGAGTACCTTGTCAAACGCTTTACTAAAATCCAGATATAGGATATCAAAACTATCACTTTTATCTGCCGTCTCTTAAACCTTTCTGTACAAACTTAACGAGTTCGTCAGGCAAGACTTCCCTTCCTGAAGCCATACTGTGACTGATTTATCAAGTTATGCTTGTCTAAATGCTCCCTAATGTTCTTCGCTATTATTGACTCCATTATTTTACCTACGACAGAAATTAAGCTGGTAGGTCTATAATTAGACATTAAAGTTTTATCTCCTTTCTTAAAGATGGGTACTACGTTCGCCTGCCTCCACATTATCGGTACCTCACCTGACTCAATTGATTTCCTAAAGAGAGAAATTAATGTTTCACTAATAACCTTTTTGCATTCCTTAAGTACTCTGAGATATATTTCATCTGGTCCTTTTTTCAGCCTATCTATCTCCTGTTCCACAATCTCCTTATTTATGGTAATATCTGTCAGCTTCTCATTCTCTTTTGCTCTAAACGTCTGCTCACTATTCGGCATTTCCTGCATGTTTTCGTGGGTGAAGACCGTTAAAAAATACTCCTGTCCTGTCCTCTCTTCCTACTATTCATTAATGATCTTCTAAGCCAAACTTCTTGTCCTATCCATCCATGTGCTGATGTTACCATTCTGCACTTTTCCACGTCATTTCATAGACGTGGAAAACTCTTCAACTCTTCAAGAAGTATACAGCTCACGCAAGGAAATCACAGATCGTCTGACTTCAGAACTCTCTAAAATTTCTTTCTTTCTTTTCTTTTTTTGTGTGTATGAGGGACACTGGCCAGGGGCTACAAAAATACAAAAAAAAAAAAAAATGCTCACTGAGATGCCAGTCCCAGAAAAAGGTCCAAAGCGGTAGTCAAAATTTGAAGGATAAGTGTCTTGAAACTTCCATCTTGAAGGAATTCAAGTCATAGGAAATGGAAATACAGAGAGAGACCGCGGGAGGAGAGGAGGCATGCAATTAGCAAGATCAGAAGAGCAGTTGGCATGAAAATATCGGTAGAAGACAGCTAGAGATGCGACATTGCGGCGATAAGAGAGAGGCTGAAGACAGTCAGTTAGAGGTGAGGAGTTGATGAGACGGAAAGCTTTTGATTCCACCCTGTCTAGAAGAGCGGTATGAGTGTGAAGCTTACATGGACGGATAAAGCCCTTGTACAGAGTTAGCAGCTGGGGAGGTTGGGGGGGGGGACTGGCGGAGACGTCTCAGAACACCTAACTTCATAGAAGCTGTTTCAACTAGAGATGAGATGTGAAGTTTCCAGTTCAGATTATAAGCACAGAACAGACCGAGGATATTCAGTGTAGAAGAGGGAGACAGTTGAGTATCATTGAAGAAGAGGGGATAATTTTTTAAATTTTCTGAGTGAGTTTTTGAGGCATTGAACAATACCAAGTTTACTCTGCCCAATCGGAAATTTTAGAGAGATCAGAACTCGGGCGTTCTGTGGCTTCCCTGCATGAAATGCTTACTTCCTGAAGGGTTGGACGTCTATGAAAAGACGTGGAAAAATGCACGGTGGTATAATCACCGTAGAAGTTGACAGGACAAGAAGTTACGTTTAGAAGGTCATTGATGAATCATAAGAAGAGAGTGGGTGACAGGAGAGAACCCTGAGGAACACCACAGTCAACATATTTAGGAGAAGAACAGTGACCGTCAACAACAATAGAACAACAACAACAGACAACAACAATAGAACAGTCAAAAAGGAAACTTGTGATGAAGTTACACAGAGAAGGATAGCAGTCGTAGGAGGGTAATTTGGAAATCAAAGCTTTGTGCCAGACTCTATCAAAAGCTTTTGATATATCTAAGGCAACATCAAAAGTTTCACCAAACAGGATGACCAAGACTCAGTAAGGAAAGCCAGAAAATCATCAATAGAGCGGCCTTGACGGAACCCTGTACTGGCGATCAGAGGTTGTGAAGTGATAGATGTTTAAGAATCTTCCTGTTGAGGATAGATTGAAAAACTTTAGATAAGCAGAACATTAAAGCAATAGGACGGTAGTTTGAGGGATTAGAACGATCATCCTTTTTTTTAGGAACAGGCTGAATGTAGGCAAACTACCAGCAAGAAGGAAAGGTAGATGTTGACAGACAGAGCTGAAAGAGTTTTGACTAGGCAAGGTGCGAGCACGGAGGCATAGTTTCGGATAACAATAGGAGGGACGCCATCAGGTCCATAAGCCTTCCGAAGGTTTAGGCCAGCGAGGGCACGGAAAACATCATTGCGAAGAATTTTAATAGACAGCATGAAGTAGTCAGAGGTAGAGTTTTTAGCAAATATTTGAGCAAAGAGTTCAGCTTTAGAGATAGATTTCATGCGAGTGGTGTCATCTAGTTGAAATTAGGAGGGAAAGAAGAAGAAGCAAAGTTATTGGAAATATTTTTGGCTAGATGCCAAAAGTCACCAGGGGGAGTTAGATCTTGAAAGATTCTGACACTTCCTGTTAATGAAGGAGTTTTTGGCTAGTTGGAGAAAAGACTTGGCATAGTTCCCGGCAGAAATATAAAGTGCATGAGATTCTGTTGATGGAAGGCTTAAGTACTTTTTGTGGGCCACCTCTCTATCATGTATAGCACGAGAACAAGTTGTGTTAAACAAAGGTTTGGAAGGTTTAGGTCTAGTAAAAGAGTGAGGAATGTACGCCTCTGTGCTAGACACTATCAACTCTGTTATTCGCTCGGCACACAAAGACAGGTCTCTGTCACAGAAGCAGTAGTCATTCCAAGGAAAATCAGCAAAATACCTCCTCAGGTCCCTGCAACTAGCAGAGGCAAAACGCGAGAGGGACCTTCGCTTAGGGAGATCCTGAGGAGCGATTGGAGCGATAGGACAAGATACAGATATGAGACTGTGATCAGAGGAGCCCAACGGGGAAGAAAGGGTGACAGCATAAGCAGAAGGATTAGAGGTCAGGAAAAGGTTAAGAATGTTGGGCGTATCTCCAAGACGGTCAGGAATACGAGTAGGGTGTTGCACCAATTGTTCTAGGTCGTGGAGGATAGCAAAGTTGAAGGCTAGTTCACCAGGATGGTCAGTGAAGGGAGAGGAAATTCAAAGCTGGTGGTGAACACTGAAGTTTCCAAGAATGGAGATCTCTGCAAAAGGTAAACAGCACAGATATTTTTAGTTTGAGAATGACTCTGTAGTCGTAGCCAGATGATGGAAAACTCGGAAGATTCAAGAGCGTGGGCATGAGAGCAGGTTTAGCCGTTGCGCACATAAACGTAACATCCAGCTTTGGACTGAAAATGAGGATAGAGAAAGAAAGATGGAACCGAAAAGGGGCTTATGTCAATTGCTTCACACACCTGAGTTTCGATGAGGAAAAGATGAGGGTTAGAAGAGGAGACGTGGTGTTCTACGGATTGAGAATTAGATCTTAGACCGCGAATGTTGTAGAATTTAATAAAGAAAAAGTTGAGGGGGATGTCAAGACACTTAGGGTCGTTCTCAGAAGGGCAGTCTGACCTGGGGACATTTGTGGTCCCCTCCCCAGATGGGGACTCCGAGGCTGGTGTAGAAATCGCCATGATAATTTTTTATTTTTGAGTGAAGGGTGTGTGTGTTACTAGGTGCTTGTAGTTTTGAGTGGAGGAAGAGAGTTGTCTTTACAGGGCAGGCTCTGACTGCCGCCTTGTGTTGTGAGACACAAAGGAAAACGTTTAATGATAAGTTCACAACACCCCTTGGTCCAGTGCTTTAGACCTCACTGGGAGTAATTATTGTTTCTGTAGGTGCCTACTGCCTGCTTCTGCACAATCCTTCTGATTGTGGCAGAACAAATTTGATATTGTCCAATGTCTCACAAAGTCAATTCCCCCATTTATCAAATCGACACCACCTTCCAGATAACTTTGACACTCAACTGTCCCCTTCTACATTGAAAACTTTGTCTTTACTTTTCTAAGAATTTAAACTGAAAATTTACATTTTATCTCTAGCTAAAACACTTTCTATCGAGTTAGGCGTAAAGAATCGTCTCCGCCAGTTTTCTTATCCACCTAGCTGCCCTGTACAGGGTCCTTAACCTTCCATGTATTGAGTACGCTTCATATACCGCTCTTTTAGACATGGTGAAATCAAAAGCATTTCATTTTATTAATTCTTCTCTTCTAACTGACTGTCTTCAGCCTCTTTTTCAGCACCACAGTGTTGCATATCTTGCATAGTGACCAGTCTTTATATCTCCTGATTCACAGCATATATGTACATGTGTGATAGAATACTTTCGGTCCGAGAAACTGCCCTTATTATCTCAATACGTAGTCACACTCAACGCCTCATGGTGAAACCCTGCATTGCTTTATCGTAGTGATGTGACACAATGTCCATCATGCTACAAAGGCAATAACTTCTTATCATTATTGTACATTTCGATATGTTGGTTGACATTGTTTCAAAATCTTCAAGCATTTACATTAGCATCATGTTTAAACTGAAAGAATCCACAACAGCAGAACACGTAGTGTTTAAACTTCTTGTCGGTCATTACGGAGATGGAAGAAGACATGGCAGCGCAATCCCGTCCTTGAACTGTTGCGTCAATATTAAACTGGACATGGTCGTCGAGGGGTGGAAGGTGAGCGGTAAGGGATGGCAGATTTGTCCGGAATCAATGAAAGGGTAAGAAAAATGATGTCCCTATTTCATCATTTATATTCATGAAAAGAGTTCACCGGTTAAAGGATATTTCTACAATGTGTACCAAGAATAAGAAATAGACATACAAACATAAAAACATAAGAAAATAATAGAAGTTGTAAGAATCCATCAGACCTACACGTGGCAGTTCCTATACATGGCATACCTACCTATTTTCGCCGGTCATCCTCATCCATAAATTTGTCTAATCTTTTAAAGTTTTCTAATGAATCAACACTAACAACCTCATTACTGAGGCCTGGTTCACACTAGTTCGCTTTTTTTACGGATTCCGTCTTCGTACACCGTCCAACAATGACATCACCATCATTTCCGTTCGAGTTACTGTAGTGGGAACCGGGCTCCGTTTCTGCCTCCTCTGGAACGGACGCCATCGAGCGGAAGATATGAATCGAGTTTAACTTTGTACGGAGAGACAGGCACAGTGTTGCACGTAATGTTATTTTTAATGTCCTAGGTTTGATATTCAAGTATATGATGAAATGTTATTGAATTACAGCTTTGAAATGTATTCATGCTATATTGTAAATTAAATATTTTTACACTAGTCGTGGAAAAAGGGGAGTGATCTTGGTCCCAGCGAGAGGTGCAGCAACATCACAAAGCTATGTAAATAAAAGTACATGAATGGACTCGACAGGTTTTAGTCTAGCAAACTACAGAAGAGCAACAAGCCTCACTGGATAACTATGGTAATGACAGTGTACTAATAACTGACAACCAGGCAACCGAAAAAAATACTAGTATAACCTCCCTCTCCACCACACTGTGCATTGATACAGCAGACACTACTGCCTCCACAGTGTCTTGTAGGATTCACTAGCGTTTGGTTACTTTTATTTCTTTACTCTGCAATAAATGACACTCTTCTCCACTTCTCTGGCCTCTTCGCCAGCTTCGAACAGCAAGGTGGCAAGAAATATACAAAATTCCTTGTCGAGGAGGTCTCTTCTCCGCGCGTCCATGTTGACAAACAATGAATACGGAGACGGCAGTGAACTCCTCCATTCAGTACGGAATCCGTAAAAACGGCCAAGTGTGAACCAGGCCTGAGTCTATGCCTTTTATCCACCACACTATTTGAGAACCAGTTGTGTCCTAGGTTTTTTTTTTTTTCCAAACAATGACGGATATTCATGCCAATATATAGTGATACTGACAGAAACTTAATTATTTTGTCTTGTCCACAAGATCAACACAGTAATCCAGATATCGACCAGCTCCACCGCTGCATCTCCAATCCCGTCAACACACAGCTGGCGTAACGTAGTAGATGGCCATTCCCCAGTGGACGTCTTTGCCTGATAACCTGCCGAGCAACACTAAACTCCATTATCACTGGAAAATGGTGACATGACTGTCTTAACATTAAAATAGACTTTTATTTATATACAAATATGCTGACTTTAAAAGTAGGCTTTAAATTTGTGTTTATCACAAAGTAGGTAGAAATTTAGATATAAAATGTAGTGTTTTATTACCGCACACTATCTGAAGCGCAGTAGTGATCTGTTGTTCGGTTATCAAGTGGTACCTTGTGATATAAATCACAGTCTTCTTAAATGACACCATCTCAAATTCGCAGTCTTACATCAGCCACATGATTATGATTGGTTAATACATGATGGATCGATAAAATTTTAGCAGGGAAGTACACCTGTGAGGAAAACATTTAGCGGATGCAAGAATCATCTTCTTCAGTCTCTCCATTGTTCATATGGGGTTGGTCTTCCTTACTAGTCTTCTCTGTCACCTTTCCACTCAAACATCCCTTTCAAGTCCTCTTCTATGCACTTTTTCCATCTCTTCTTTGGCCTGGCTTTTTATTTCCCATTTACTGCCATTTTTACTATTCTCATGGCGACATAACTTTTTTTTTATGACTAAACAAACTCATTCTCTTTTCTTGTAATTTTATTCGACAACTCCGTAACTTTGGCTGTTCCTCCTTGTATACAAGAATGCCAAGCCAAATATCAGTCTCATTGGTTTAGTGCTTGACGAGGCAGTCCAGTACAGTAAGAGAACTCAACCGATCTAAAGGACTTTCAGAGACACTTAGAGTACTATCCCTCTAACCCCATGTCCATGCTGCATAGAAAATTATAAATAAATAAATAAATAAATAAACAAACGAACAAATAAGTGTGGGGTCCAACTTCAATTCTTTTTCTTTAAGATAGATTGTAATTTCAAAGCATGTTGTGTACAATGTTACTGTATACGTATAATGAGACCAGTTCATCAGTGTCATGTTATACGTGACGGTGTTGTAACGCTGGGTTTTAACGAGCATGGCAATTATAGCATTAAGTGTACACAGCGACTCGCCACATTGCTAGCACCAGCGGTGCAGGGCACGACTCTTCCTGTACACCGACACGAACCTCGTTAAGGGAACAATTTCTTGGTACAGAAGAATTTCAAACAAAACTAGGTGAAGTCAAAAACAGGGACACGAAGAGATCTGGTCGTAATGAGAAGCCTTGTTGGCAGCTGTAATACTGCATGAGCGGAATGTCAGCAAACTTTTACAAGCAGACATGGAACGTGACGAAGCGACGACGCCAAAGACTTCAGAGATTAGTTGATGTGCAAAGAGATACACATCCCAGAACAAGACTTCCTTCACTCTTTATCTCTTTCACTGCTAAACAAAATCTTTCATTTCAATACCTATGACTTCTTGGGCGTTATTTTCGTGCTAACATCTCGTAAGTATTTCCTTCTTTTAAGAAAAAAAAAAATTTTCTCTCCAAATTTTACTGTGGTAGGAATCTTAATGAAGGATAACTAAGGCAGTAGAAAGGTTAAGGATGTCATCAGATTTGTGACCACAAATGAGATACAACGTACACAAGCATCACACTTTTGAAGTCGATGTCTTAATCGCGAAGTGATGTAGCAGTATTTGATATCAGGTAGTAAATTATAAGTTATTTTCCTCTTACTCGATTAATATATAAAAAAAAATATCACTATTTTTTTAGATTATTCTAAGATATGCTTCACATGGTGAGATCCCTATTTGCACACTAAATATTCTTATATAAGTGATACATACAGACTCTTTAGAAAAACATAATAATAATTAGAAGTTGCCCTTGCAGGGACTGCCACGTGTAGACCTGACGTCTTCCTGCAGCTTCCTTTATTTTCTTATGTTTTTATAATTGCATAGTATTCAGGAACCATTTACCACCATTAACGCACATTTTTAATCCAATATCTTGAACCTCTGCTTTCATCTCTCTTATTACACAATCTTTATGTTGAGCAGTCAAGAGAATATCATAAATTTTTGTGTGACATCTTGTATCCTGGAATTTTCACTTGTTTCACTATTTACATTTTCTGATATATGTTTTTTTTTTCCATCCTTGTAAAAACCTTTCTCCCATTTCAATAAACTCACATCGTAAACCCTTAATACATCACACATTCCTATCTAAGCAGTTACGTCATACTTTTTCTCAAGGTCAGTTAATGCAGTACAAAGGGTCACCTATGTACAATATGACCTCTGTGCCTTTTGGGGACCGAGAGATTCTCAGGCGCACGAGTTTGAATTCTGCCCGCAGTCTGAGGATAGGAAGGACATCCACTCGGGGTAACTGTTCGCAAATGTCAAATCCAAAATCCTTCGTTAGGAGACTTGATAGTTTTAGGGATACCGAGCGTTTGAAAAAAAAAATAATAAAATAAATAATAATAATAATAATAATAAAGGAATAAACAAATAAATGAATGTAGTACAAACTTTCTTGGTGGCATTTTCCATCTGGCATCCTCACTTGAAAAAAAAAAACACCCCTCAATTTCTTAACTCTGTTCTTTTTATACCAACTCTGTGATTTTTTACATCCTTTCAAGACCTACTCTGCATTTGGTTTCCAAATCATTTGCATTCTCCTTTTCTTCGTTCATTGTTCCAATTACTCATATATTATAATCTACTCCTTTTCCTTCATCCCCGATTTTTTTTGTTCATGTTTTTTTTTTTCTCCCCCTCTCCAAAATCGTTCTTTTATCAATCATTTCAATCAACTTATTTATTTTGTTTATCTGCTTATTTTTTTTGTACCCTGTAAGTTAGATTCTTCAAACGTACTTTTCATCACTTGCATCCATCACTTCAGCCTTCATCCTTTACTCTACTGCAATGTTAGTCAATAAATTTCTTTTGGTCATTTACCTGGTGTACATGTGATTCATCATGTGGAAGGAGAGGGCGTGCTAGCAGGATCTACACTGCTAGAGGAGTTGTGTCTTCTGTGATTGATTCGCTACTATGATCTGCTTACAAGTCAGAGATTTCTGTCTGCTAATTTTCTTTAATATATTACGTTGGTGCTGTTGAGGTTTCTTTCCATAATGACCTGGTGATGATTTATTTATTATTATTATTTATTATTTATTTTTTCTTATGTCAGAGGGGGCACTGGCCCGCTGAGATGACAGTCTCAAAAGAAAGGAAAAAATTTCATCCAAAAGTGGAGAATAAGTTTGTTGAAACCTCCCTCTTGCAAGAGTTCAACTCAATGAAAGGAGGAAATAAAGAAGCAGGCAGGGAGTTCCAAAGTTTACCGGAAAAGAATAAAAGATTGCAAATACTGGTTAGCTCTTGCATTAGAGAGATGGACAGAATAGGGGTGAGAGAAAGCAGGAAATCTTGTGCAACGAGGCCATGGGAGAAGGAAAGGTATGCAGTTAGCAAGATAAAAAAAAATAATAATAATAATAATAATAGCAATTAGCGTGAAAATAGCAGTAGAAGATACCAAGAAATGCAGCACTGCGGCGATGAGACAGAGGCTAAAAAAAGACAGTTCGAAGAACTGGTAAGACAAGATATTTTAGATCCGACCCTGATGATGTCAACTTGAGAGTGTTTCTGATGAAGCGCTTGAGATCATTAATACGCATTTATGTTTTTGTTCTCATTGCCTTTTCTTTGCACAGTTTTATTTAGTTCAGGATGCCAAACTTCCACGCCATTATTATTTCTCTTTGTCTAACGAAATGTATTCCTAGAAGACGGTGGACATTTAGGATTTTGGAAAGTTCAAACAAAGATGAATCTATGTACTTTGTTTGAAGTTGTTAAGTTTTCGGAATCCTTCATGATGTGATGGCCTGATAAGGTTGTACACGTCCTGAAAAGAAACAGTTATCTGTTCTGCAGGTGAGGTAGTGGAGTTAAATGTCATGATTATTTAATTCACATTTTGCCTATACTCAAAGAATAATAATAGGAAAACCGTATATTAAATTAAATAATGATTATAATGATAATAATGATAATAATGAAAATAATAAACACTAAATGGAGAAATATGATGATGATGATGATGATGATGATGATGATGATTGATGATGATGATAATAATAATGATAATAATAATAATAATAATAATTATAATAATAATGATGATAATAATAATAATAATAATAATAATAATAATAATAATAATAATAATAATAATAATAATAATAATAATAATAATAATAATATTATTATTATTATTATTATTATTATTATTATTATTATTATTATTATTATTATTATCATTATTATTATTAATACAAATTTTATTTTAATATAATCAGTAAAGAAACAATATCAATGAAAAAAATACATCCGCATTTAACAAATATATTACAACGATTTCATATGCCAGTCCTCAGTAAGCCTCACATCACAGATTTTTCCTTTTTAAACACTTCTTTTCCTGTTCTGTTCCTTGTGTGCAAAGCTTATGTTAACTTTATAAATAATAATAATGGACATGACCGAGAAGTTGGGTAACTAATGGCAAATTGTGGTGATAGAACAATAGATGATTCATAATTGGAATTGAGGCCATTTGTTGAGCTATCCTGCTTTGGGTGACTTTTATATTACTGTGCGTGTCTTTTTACATCAAACAAATATCACGTTATTGAAAGGCGGATGTCCTAGTTCAGCGCCGCCGATTCAGCGCCGCTGCTTCAGCGCCAGCCCAATTCAGCGCCAAACTATTCAGCACCAGACTATACAGCGCATGTGTGCTTTTCATTAACCATAATAGGTGCCTTTGTTGCATAGCCGTTGGATGCAAGGATGAGGAGGGGTGACAGGAAACAAGGTACAAACGGTTTCCCCATTAACGACACCATAATTAGGATGCCTTGGTAGAACAGATCAGTTAAAGCATCTATGTTTACATATTAAGGATATCATTACCATCTTTGTGGATATTCAAAATTATCTCATTTACTATATAGCATAATAAACTATTAAACAACTGCTCAACAAAATACTAAACAACTCACCCCTCTTTTCCTCTAGTGAAAACCTGGCAATGGCTCAAAATTTCAAACTTTAACCCATCTCGCAACCAGTGCAAAGCAAGAGAGGAAGAGTGAAATTCTATCATGAAAGATATCTATATCGATTTGATAAAGTAAGCAAGACACAGAATGATGTTAAGTTTTGGCGATGGCATGGAGATGGAAGATATAAAGCCACAACAGTAATTAAGAGAATTAACGAACATACCCATCCCTATCTGCAGTTGAAGTTCAGGCAGAGAAGGCAAAAACAGATGCAAGACATCGGGGCGAGAAGACGTGTGAACCTCCAAGCATTATTATTAACAAGTGCTAGCCAGCGCTTATGCTAGCATTACACATTGACCAAATAGGCAACCAATGCGTAAAATCATTGAGTGAAAACGGGATGAAGTCAATCAAATTCATGAAAACCTCACGAATACAAAATATATAAGCCCATATCCGAAAAAAAAGACAAAATTTTGTTTGATGAATCAAGGAACGGGCCACGATAGAATTATTATTTTTGGAAGAGAGAGTTGGTTGGGACATAGAGCAACTTGAAGCATTTGGTATGTCGATGGAACATTTGCGATGACTCCTCATTTATTTTATCAAGTGTATGGCGTTATAATCAAGAAACATGCGGCCGTGCACCCTCTACTGTTTGCACTCTTAAAGAATAAGCAAAATATAACTTATATCAGAATGACTGAAACTATTAAGGAGATGATGCCAGATGCACGACGCAGTGCCATAAACTGTGATTATGAATATGCAGCTTTTGCAACCATCAATGACTGCTTTCGCGATGCAGAAATCAGAGGCTGCCTGTTCCATTTCTCGCAAATTTTACTAAAACAGATGAAAAGTATGGGTCTCATGGGTTCATATAATAGTAATCTCGACTTTGTTTTACATGTTAAAATGGTAACGTCACTTTCCTTTGTACCAGATGATGGCATTAACCGTCGCGTGGATTCTCTTGCAACGGCCTTGCTTGATGAATTGGTTCTGCTTTTAAATTGGTTTGAAGACAATTACGTTGGTCGTCCACACCGGACACAAACTAGTAGAAGACAATCATCGTTTCCCACAGAGATGTGAAACATGTAACAAGAAACTTTAGAAGAAGACAGAACAATTAACCATGCTGCAACCAATAACCATGTTGAATGCATCGAGTCCATGCTCTTGAACGAATCCAAAAAGGACAGGATGAACATTTCGAGAAACTTTCAGCTAAGCATGAATCTCAAATCGAATTATTAAAATACAGAAAAGCAGATGAAAGAATATTAAGAATAGTTTCTAAGTATGGGAACATAATTGAAGTATGCGTGCAATTGCTCACTGTTTATCACACACACAAAAAAAGAATACCCTTTTTAAACGATTCTAAATATGTTTTTTTTTCTAATTAGATAACCTGATTTCATAAATAAAAATAATATTAAGAAATATAAAGAAAAAAAAAAAGAAAAAAAAAAAAATATATATATATATATATATATATATATATATATATATATATATATATATATATATATATATATATATATATATATATATATATATATATATATATATATATATATATATATATATATAATCTAAATAAACAAATATAAATAAATATAACAATTGATTTGGTGTCGATGTATAGTCTGACTGGAATGGCGGCGCTAATTGTTACCCTATCCATTGAAAGGTATGGAGAGAGAGAGAGAGAGAGAGAGAGAGAGAGAGAGAGAGAGAGAGAGAGAGAGAGAGAGAGAGAGAGAGAGAGAGAGAGAGAGAGAAAGAGAGAGAGAGAGAGAGAGAGAGAGAATTCATATAACTTTATTTCTACTAATAGAGTGGCTTTTTTCTTACATTTACAGTACAACATAAAATGTGGTAAAGCAAGATACGATAAAATTAATTATATATTGACACACATTTTTTTTCCTGATTTTCCATGGAATGACTACTGCTTCCGTGTCAGGAACCCGTCTTTGTGTGCTGAGCGCATAACAGAGGTGATATTGTCTGGCATGGAGGCGTACATTCCTCACTATTTTTCTCGACCTAAACCTTCTAAAAATCGGTTTAACACAGCTTGTTCTCGTGCTATACATGATAGAGAGGTGGCCCAGAAAAGGTACTTAAGCCTTCCATCACCAGAATCTCATGCACTTTATATTTCTGCCCGGAACCATGCCAAGTCTGTTCTCCAACTAGCCAAAAACTCCTTCATTAACAGAAGGTGTCAAAACCTTTCAAGATCTAACTCCCCTCGTGACTTCTGGCACCTAGCCAAAAATATCTCCAATAAGTTTGCTTCTTCTTCTTTCCCTCCTCTATTTCAACCAGATGGCACCACTGCTATCACATCTATTTCTAAAGCTGAACTCTTCGCTCAGATCTTTGCTAAAAACTCTACCTTGGACAATTCTTGGCTTGTTCCTCCCTCTCCTCCACCCTCTGACTACTTAATACTACCTATTAAAATTCTTCGCAATGATGTTTTCCATGCCCTCGCTGGCCTTAACCCTCGGAAGGCTTATGGACCTGATGGGGTACCTCCTATTGTTCTCCAAAACTGTGCCTCCGTGCTTGCACCTTGCCTCGTCAAACTCTCTCAGCTCTGTCTCTCAACATCTATCTTTCCTTCTTGCTGGAAGTTTACCTACAATAAACCTGTTCCTAAAAAGAGTGACCGTTCTAATCCCTCAAAACTAACGTCCTATTGCTTTAATTCCCTGCCTATCTAAAGTTTTTGAATCTATCCTAAACAGGAAGATTCTTAAATATCTATCACTTCACAACCTTCTATCTGATCGCCAGTATGGGTTCCGTCAAAGCCGCTCTACTGGTGATATTCAGGCTTTCCTTACTGAGTCTTGGTCATCTTTTAGAGATTTTGGTGAAACTTTTGCTGTTGCCTTAGACATATCAAAAGCTTTTGATAGAGTCTGCCACAAAGCTTTGATTTTCCAAACTACCCTCCTATGGCTTCAGTCCTTCTCTCTCTAACTTCATCTCAAGTTTCCTTTCTGACCATTCTAATGCTGCTGTGGTAGACGGTCACTGTTCTTCTCCTAAATCTATTAACAGTGGTGTTCCTCAGGGTTCTGTTGTGTCACCCACTCTCTTCTTATTATTCATTAATGATCTTCTAAACCAAACTTCTTGTCATATCCACTCCTACGCTGATGATACCACCCTGCACTTTTCCACGTCTTTTCATAGACGTCCAACCCTTCAGGAGCTAAACATTTCACGCTGGGAAGCCACAGAACGCTTGACTTCTGATCCTTCTAAAATTTCTGATTGGGGCAGAGCAAACTTGGTATTGTTCATTGCCTGAAAAACTCAATTCCTCCATCTATCAACTCGACACAACCTTCCAGACAACTATCCCCTCTTCTTCAATGACACTCAACTGTCCCCCTCTTCTACACTGAACATCCTCGGTCTGTCCTTTACTTATAATCTGAACTGCCTCTCTCTTCTTCAATGACACTCAACTGTCCCCCTCTTCTACACTGAACATCCTCGGTCTGTCCTTTACTTATAATCTGAACTGGAAACTTCACATCTCATCTCTAGCTAAAACAGCTACTATGAAGTTAGGCATTCTGAGACGTCTCCGCCAGTTTTTCTCACCCCCCCCGCCACCCCACAGCTGCTAAGGTGCCCCCTAAGCGAAGGTGCCTAACAGGCACCTTCGCTTAGGGAGATCCTGAGGAGGGATTGGAACGATAGGACAAGATACAGATATGAGATTGTGATCGGAGGATCCCAACGGAGAAGAGAAGGTGACAGCATAAGCAGAAGGATTAAAGGTCAAGAATGCCCAATGGAGAAGAGAGGGTGACAGCATAAGCAGAAGGATTAGAGGTCAAGAATGTTGGGCGTATCTCTAAGACGGTCAGGAATACGAGTAGGGTGTTGCACCAATTGCTCTAGGTCATGGAGGATAGCAAAGTTGTAGGCTAGTTCACCAGGATGGTCAGTGAAGGGAGAGGAAAGCAAAAGCTGGTGGTGAACATTGAAGTCTCCAAGAATGGAGATCTCTGCAAAATGGATGAGGGTCAGAATGTGCTCCACTTTGGAAGTTAAGTAGTCAAAGAATTTCTTATAGTCAGAGGAGTTAGGTGAGAGGTATACAGCAGAGACAAATTTAGTTTGAGAGTGACTCTGTAGTCCTAGCCAGATGGTGGAAAACTCTGAAGATTCAAGAACAGGGGCACGAGAGCAGTTAAGTCATTGCGCACATAAACGCAGCATCCAGCTTTGGATCGAAAATGAGGATGGAGAAAGTAGGAGGGAACAGAAAAGGGGCTACTGTCAGTTGCCTTAGAGACCTGAGTTTCAATGAGGAAAAGAAGATGAGGTTTAGAAGAGGAGAGGTGGTGTTCTACAGATTGAAAATTAGATCTTAGACCGCGAATGTTGCATGAAGTTGCATGGGGTGTCAAGACACTTAGGGTCGTCGACAGAAAGGTAGTCCGACCTGGGGACATTTATGGTCCCCTACCCAGATGGGGACTCCGAGGCTGGTGTAGGAGTTGTCATGATGATTTTAAAATTTTTGAGTGAAGGGTGTGGGTGTTATTAGGTGCTTGTAGTTTTGTGTGGAGGAAGAGAGTTGTCTTTAGAGGGCAGGCTGTGACTGCCCCCTTGTGTTGTGAGACACAGAGGGAAACGTTCAGTGATGTCACAGCTGGGTTTAATGATAAGTTCACAGCACCTGCTGAACAGTGCTTTAGATCTCACTGTGAGTAATTATCGATTTGGCAGGTGTCTACTGCCTCCTCATATATATATATATATATATATATATATATATATATATATATATATATATATATATATATATATATATATATATATATATATATATATATATATATATATATATATATTTATTGTCATGTTGTTGGCCGAGTTTACCTGGAATGGGATCACGTTTTCTTAGTGTCCCCCGTGTTTCGGTTACCTGCCTTTCGGACATTATCCTTATTATTGGTTATAAGTAGTGTAAGGCTTATTTACTCTTTTTATATCATGTAGTATTATTCTCTTCATAATTTAAGTTGTCTATCTTTGTATGTATAAGGGAGGAAGTATAGTTGAGGTGGAATTATGTTGAAACGAGGGGAGCTTGAGTGGGCAACAACACATTCCAAGGAGGGGAAGGCAGAGCGCCTTAGGAAGTTGAGGAAGAACGGTGGGGAGGCGTCTCTCAGGGAAGAATCTTGGTGTGGATTGGTGATGGAGTGAGTTTGTGGAGGTATTAGTGGTGTAGCGATATAACCTTGATATCGAGGATTAGGTTAGTGACTCTTTTGTGGTACCAAGAGCTCTTGTCCGCTGAAATTCGGTTGTTGAGTTGTGCCAGTGACGCTGTTCGAAAGGGTCATAGGTCAAACTGGCAGCCATTTTGTGAGTGGAGGTTGTGGTGTTGACCTTAGAAACTGGTGTTGTGGTGTATTGGTGATTTTGGGGATAATGTTATTGTGTTATGGGTAATCTTTGGTGATGGTGGTAATCTCCTGCAAAGCTTGAGGAGGTGAAATACGGGAATTATTGTCTGGGGACGCGGTAATGGCGTCTGAGTAAATTCCTGCGGTTGAGGGGAAATATTTCTGTGACTGGTGGAGGTGTAAACGGGTTCTGGTGTTGTGTGAAGTGACGAGAACGTCATGTAGTAACGTGTACTACCTCATGTTGTTTGTGAATTATTATTAGTATTAATATATGTGCTTGTAACATAGAATAATCGTGTTTTCTACTCCCCCAACATCGATCTGGTATTAGAGGTGATCCCATGTGTGCTGGGTCAAGGTAAAGGAGAATGAGAGGGTGTAATTTTGGCGATTTCGGATAGGTCGGGTAGGCACTCGAAGCCTTTAAAAATCCAGAGCTTTAAAACTTTCCGGGATCAGTGTAACGTCCACTTTCTTGGAAAGATAACCGGGATCGTACGATCGTGACAATATATATATATATATATATATATATATATATATATATATATATATATATATATATATATATATATATATATATATATATATATATATATATATATATATATATATATATATATGCGAGGGGTGGACACGTGGAGTAAGCCAGACTACCGTGTTGTCATGCTGCGTCTGCAATGACGTGGCCTTTCGGCTGCGTAAGTGGAACAACAAGCACAGCTGGATGCAGAATGGGTGAAGGACGACACCAGGATATTGGAACACCTGTCTTCGAGGTTCATCATGGTCGACGCTACCGAAATTAGAATCTTGCATTTCGAGGAAGCCAGCCAGCTGCCTGGCGAAGGACTGATAGTGACTATGACACATCTAAAGTAGCTGGCTGGACAAGCATTCGCTAAGGTACCGGTAGATATTGTGCCCTAGCGAGTCGTATGACGTTTCCTGGTTAGGATTTGGGACAAAGAAGTGAGGCTGCACATAATTAAGGAAAAGTGGATGGAGGATGATGAAATCGCTAAGGGGTACGCTGCTTTGCTGATGATGGCGGAGTCTGTCCTGTCAACGAAAAACGCAACTTTCGCAACAGGCTAGATGAGGGTGGCACCAGGAAGGGGAAGCACGGCGCAAGTTTGGGCTAGACAGCCGGACGACTATGCAGCAGTTGTGGCGACACAAGAACCACCAATGCTGACAGCAGGAATTCTCCAAACCGCCCCTCCTGCCCATCTCAGGAGCGCCCCCTCTCCGAGGATACCGAGGATCGGCAACAGGACAGAGCACCAGCAGTACCGTACCGTACCGAGTGTTACTACTGTTTCAGAAAACACCGTGGAGGCTGGCGTTCATGCTTCGAGAGGCTACATGAGAACCCTGGATGGAAGCCACGGTCTTCCAGACAAGATTTTCAGTAGTGCCCGTTACGCATCCACGTGACTGGCGACGCGCTCGGGACTCCGGGCCGTTCAGACCCCTTAGCAAACGGTTGTGTCCATAGTGCATGCGACGACGTGGGAACGCCACGCGAAACACCAAGTGGAGGAAGTGGATAATCTCATGTCTCGCATCCTTAATTACGTGGAAGTTTACCTATAGCAGAAGCCCGTGCAAGCACTTGTGGACAGTGGCAGTAATTATTCGTTGGTGAGTGCGTGTGCCCTCAGCGCAAAGCAAATGCAGTACCGTGTCACGTAACAACACACAGCGTCTCCAATGAGTTATTTATTGCCTATCGTTCGCCAAGTGTTTTTGGGTGTCGAAATTCGAGGAGTGTACAGGAAAGGCTATAGGTTTATAGTTGTGTCTGGATTAGTTACAGGTGTGATTCTGGTTGTGGACTTTTGGATTAGAGTTGGTGGCTTTACGTTAGATTTTAATGTAATTAAGTTCCGCTTTCGCCAGTGAAGTCAGTGCCCTTAGTTCCATCGTCATTAGCGTTAGTGAGCAAGAATGGACGAGCTAAGGCCGCAACAGCGGTTGTCATCGTGAAGTTGAAATGTGACGTCACTATCTCTCCCAGAACAGAGGAGATGGTAAGCTATATTGCATCGGGACTCGTTCCATCTCAATCGTACTTGGTAGAACCACTACACTCCTGGGGAGCAGCTGTAGTACCCGCTCGTTCCTGTATTATAGGCCGGGTGAGTTTACTTATGGGAGGGTTGTAGGATCGTTAATCCCATGTTAAATTGCCTGTATTCGACTCATCTACTTTCTTACTTCTTGACCAATTTCTTTCATTTAAAAAGCATTTTAATCAGGAAGGATAGGAGAACAATGTCTGCTATCGTTTTTTCTTGTGCGATAATAAATATATATATATATATATATATATATATATATATATATATATATATATATATATATATATATATATATATATATATATATATATATATATATATATATATATATATATCTTGTTCGATAAAAAGTAAGAAAAAAAGTGACTTTCAAATATTTGTCAAAAATCAAAATCAACTCCAAGCAAAAATTTCGATACCAGACTTTGTTCTCCTCTCACAGCTTCATAAGCTGCAACAGCCCATATACGAGTAACAGGAATAACAGCGGAGGAGATCATCTTTATACACCAAAATCCGCCATTTTGAGATATTAATACATCATAAAGTTTGAGAGGTGATTATAATTCACTTATTGCAGCTAAAGACTTGAAATTCACATGATGTATATTCATCAGAATATGTTGAAAAAGCAGACATAGTTTCATTTAGTTACTTCGATTGGTTTTGTACATAGGCCTAAAGCGATTCATGATTCCACGCTTAATTACCAGTGAAGGGGGAAGGAGATTAAAAACAATTTTCATTATATTTCGACATTTTTTTTTAAATAAAAACAAGTGTCTAACTGTTTAAAATAAGAAAAATAATCATGCAAAAGATATCTGATGCAGATACATTATTTGCTGGATTTAAGAAAAATAATAATTATATAATTTAATTTTTCGTATATAAATTTAAGAAAAAGTTACCCTTAAATTTCGTGCTCCCGAATGTTGTACGCAGCGAGGGAATTGTAGAATATCATAAGAAGCTAATGAAAAACGGTGAAAAAAAATATGGGAAAAGGCTGGCTGGCGAAACCGTGTAACTTCATGACGGAAGACCTCATTACATAAGGAGGAAAGATATAAAACAAGTTACATATATTAAAATAAGCGGGGAAAAATATGCTAAAAAAAAAAGAAAAATCAGGTCCGGATCGTACAACCCACCCCTTAAGTGTGGTGAACACTGCGAATACACAAATTCTGCACAAGGGGGAGGTTTTAAGCAAGATATAAACCGGAACTAGTGTACCTCTCACCGAGATGGTGATTGGTGACGAATTGATCAGCCAGCAAAGGGAAAGCCTGTTAATGTTAACTTCAGAAATTCCAAGCTGTCTTCTACACCGGGAGTACTCTACCCTTAGTGAGGGTGGGCGTGGAGCACGCTGTGCGGCCCTTAGCCCCTCAGGCGTCACCCCTTGCGTCACGGCCGCGAAGGCTGTCTCCGTTGGCTGAAACCGAAGTATGGGGAGAGGAGATAAGGAAATTTCAAGAGATGAATGTCATCAGAAAGTCGTGTAGCCCTTGGGCTGCACCTACAGTTTGCGCCCGCCGTCAAGATGGCAGTCTGCGCCTTACAATAGATTACAGAAAACTGAACAAGGTATCCAGCTCCGTCACGTTGCATCTTCTCCCTGTCATCGAGGGCTTACTTGGCAGACTCGGAACCCCTCGTTACTTCTCCATTCTGGGTGCTAAGGCGGGATGCCACCAGTTGCCAATGGACGAAGAGGACAGTGCAGTGTATGTTTCCGTTGTGCTCTGCGGGCATTACGAATTGGCGGGAAGAACGCCGTTAGGCCTTAAAGGGTTATTCTTCATTTCAGCATATGATGTTCACTATTCGCGGGGAATGTGACTATGCTGATACCCTGTGTTACCTCGATGACATCCTTATTTGGGGAGAGACTTTCACGAAACACATCCTTTGGCGGGAGTAATTATGACTCCTGTAGGGGCTAGGTTTGACGGTGTGCCACACCTCCCTATGCGATGTGAAAACCCTCCTTGAGATCTAGTTGCAGGGGAAGTCTGCTTCCACGTGGCGCTCGCTGGTAATGGGGGAACAAACCTTTGAGTTCGGGTTTGGTCCCTCGGCTAAAATGCTTGCTGCCCCGCGAGACGGGCGAGAGGCGGGAGCTGGACATATATTCCATCTTCCCTTAATCATACGCTCGTAGAGCAATGGGGTTCCGCCAGGCTTCGGTTCTCTTAACAGGTTCACTGATCCGGAGTCTTCCTGCCTTTTCGGGTTCTCTATCCCGTTTGGGTGGGAGCCGTCGGCGTGATTTCTCGAGACCCAGTGCCAAGCCGAACCCACTTAGCCTGGGCTACGGTAGTTTTGCTGGCGTTTTCGGGATGACGGCCCGCTGGGGGCATGACAGTGCAGTTCTAGGCAGAAACCCAGTGGGTTCATGGCTTTAATCAGGGGTACACGGCGTGTTTGCGATGTCAATCCCCCCAGGCTGGAGGGATGGGCATATTGCCTCTGTGTCCGTTCCACAGGCCTGAGGCGCTATCGCAGGCGGTGTCACACTTGCTAATGATTTTCCTACTGCAGCGGGCCTTGTGGAAAGTAGCCAACCGCCTGCTCTAAGGGTGGCGTCCTCAGCTGGAATCCTACCGAGTGAGAGCCTGGTATGTAGATTTCTTATCGCTCATGCCGTCTTCACTGACGGTGGGTGTGAGCAGTGCTGGTTTTAACCCACTACCCTGTCGTTCCCCCTTCAGGGGGATTGTTTTGGCCATCTAGTACGGCGCTTCTTGTCCAAGCGCGAGAACGGCGGTCAGAGAAAGTATGACTCGATTAAGGTAGTAACCCTTTCTGGGTTACGTAACCAAGAATCCCCTGATTAGACAACCATAAGCAATGACGGAAGGGATGTGGTTTTCCTCCGGCAGCTGTTTCGTTATCGGCTCCCATCAAAGACTCCATGATCGCGTTCATACCTTTGTACTCCTACTGCGCTTCCGTCAACTTCGTTGTATTCCAGAAGGTGGGGACAAACTGAGATGTACCTGTAACAGGCCCCCACTGAAAATTCTCCCTCTTCTATGTCATCGACTACTTTAGACAAGTAGTCAGCCATCGACATGGGTAGTCCAGCCTTATGTATTGGGTTGATGTCGAATTGCTGGAGAAAATTGATCCATCTCCCCCTTCTGTCCCGTACTTCTCGTACGACGAGAGAGCCCCACGGAGAGGCCGGTGATCTGAGATCATGTCAGATTGGGAGGAACACAGGTATATCCTGAATCTCTTTATTGCCACTATTACAGCCAACAGCCTCTTTTTTTGTCACAGGTTAACGGGGGTGAAGGTATGGTGAAAGAATGCAGTCGGAAGTAAAAGGCCGTTGTCTGCTCTGTTAGCCAGCATTGCCCCTGTCCCCACATTACTGGCATCGGTCACCAACTCAAAGCGTTTCTTGTAATCGGGCAGATTTAAAGAGGCTGCCTTTGTCACCTGCAGCTTGAGAGTCTGGATGGAGTGACGCTTTTACTTGATTTATTTTAACCTTTGGTAAGGGTTCTTATCCTGAGCATCACAGAGTGGCTTGGTTGTCTCTGTCACCGTTTACGTGTACGTAGAGTGGAATGCTTTGGATCAGTTGTGGATGACGGGATGTTACGCATAAGTGAACGAGTGAAGGACTTGAGAACAGTACCGACACCTACAACTCAAAAGAGCTCTCGGCGGATTTTCTTATGTGCGGCGTTGACTACCAAACTTGACAGAGACGACCAAGCCATTTTATGATGCTCAGGAGAAGAACCCTTACCGGAGGCTAGAATAGACCAAGAAAATCCGTCACTCTATCCAGACTCTCAAGCTGCAGGTGGCAAAGGCAGCCTCGTTAAATCTGCCCGATTACAAGAAACGCTTTGTGTTGGTGACAGATGCTGCGGGCACTGGTGGTTTGTGTGTCGCCACCAGCCCAACACTGCTGCATAGTCGTCCGGCTGTCTCGCCTAGACTTGCACAAATTGATTGCTAACTCAGAAACAGGAGCTCCGAGCAGAGTTTATAAGAAGTATAGTTGAGATGATGATAATTAGTTATTTAATTCAGGTTTAAAGTGTTCAATGTAAATAGATGTCCATCAGATTTATATATTATTCTGAAATCTTCTGAAAAGTGATACAGATTATCTTTACAAATCACTGTAATACAAAATGTGTCGTATCTGAAACACAAATCTCCAGAAGAGAGAGAGAGAGAGAGAGAGAGAGAGAGAGAGAGAGAGAGAGAGAGAGAGAGAGAGAGAGAGAGAGAGAGAGAGAGAGAGAGAGAGAGAGATGAGAGAAAAATAGAAAAAAAAATATGAAATAGGTAAAAAATGTATAATATATTCAAAGAATATAGAAGCAGATGTGATTTGTGAAGAGAAATACAAGAGGTAATGAGATGGAGGAAGTAGAAATGGGAAGGGGTAGGATAGGGGAAGGCAAGATAGGGGAAAGGAAAAGGGGATCCTTATTACCGACTACTTTCCGCTCTAATTCTTCACACACACACACACACACACACACTCTCTCTCTCTCTCTCTCTCTCTCTCTCTCTCTCTCTCTCTCTCTCTCTCTCTCTCTCTCTCTCTCTCTCTCTCATCTTTCCTCCTTACATTTATTTTCTGTCTATCAGTCTCCACCCTTTCGACTCTTCCTTACTCCAAGTATTCTCCTATTCCCGTTACGAGTTCCCTTCCTTCTTCTACTTCACAATACTTCCCTTCCTCACCCTTTTCATTCCTCACCCTTCCTCTTTCGTCTTGTCTCAGATCTTCCTCCCTGTCACCTCCGCACCCATCATCTGTTCAAGATAAAGCGACAAAGGAGTGATACCTTGCTTTCTTCCTCTGAGTCACTCTCCACCCTTCCTCATTCTGTCACTGTAAGGGGAGTAACAGCACCAGCTGTTACCTGGGTAGTTTCGCATCTTGTCCTACCCCCACCGCCTCGTCTGGTTCACCGCACATCTCGGAGCCATCGCTACTACCGAGTCAATTACACTGCACTCTACTCTTGATCCTTCACTCCTCGGTGCTTCATGAAGCCTCACCCGAGGTGACGAGGTTCATGCTCCCCCGCCTGGTCTGGCGCGGAGCTCCTTGTTTACCACTGAGGCACTGGCACACTTATCTCCACTCGGCTGGCCACATTATTGGATAATTTGTACGTGTACTTCTCGTGAGTGAAGAGACAGTAAATTCCTTCACTCTGTGTAGTGTTTTACTCACCCGCACACGCACCTCAGACGACCTGCTGAAGTACACGAGTATGTGGAGTGAGCTGATTCCATTTCATACCCCGATCCACCAAACATACCTTCACGAATAATTCCATCCTCATTCTCGGTCTCATTCTATTTATCAATCCTCAGGAGTGTTCTTATTCACTTACTCTCACATTTCATCTTTCGCTAACTTTCATACTCATGCTTGTGACCTCTTTCACTCACGGTCTCACTTAATTAGCACATTTCCCGTCCTTACTTTCAGTCTCACACACACTCTTTCACTTATTTTTATATTATAATTCACTCTTGTTTTACCCTTCACGCTGACTAGCATTCACGCTTCTCACTTATTACTTACTCTCCATTACACTCATTCACGCTTATTGGTGAAGATCTTTTATTGTGTTAAAACGCTGATAGTATTTTCACTGCGGATGCTCCGCGGATGGGGAGGCAGGGGCGGATATCCTATACATCACTAGTATGTGCGTGTGTGTAAATTTTCTTAGATAATGGAAAGAATAGCAGAGGAAAGTGGAAGAATAAAGAGTCAATAAAAAACGTGAAAGTGAAAAGACATTGTAAAATAGAAATAAGGTAGGACTATGTGGTCATGCGCGCTAGCTGAGAAAATTAAATAAGTTAAATAAATAAACGAAAACAAGAATAGAGAATTTAGAATATAGGAAAATAAGGGAAGCTGCAGCAAGTCATTAGGCCTATGCGTGGCAGTTCCTGCGTGAAATATATCTACATGTCCAATCTGTGTTTAATCCATTGAGCTCTATAGCTTCCTCTGCAACTTAATAAAATGGTTTACTTCAGGGGTTCTCAGCCTTTTTAATCCTGTACACCTCTTAAAGTCTTTCACTACTGGTGATGATCCAGAACAAAAATTTGTAAATACTTTTGGAATCGGTAAAACTTTAGAAAAATAAATAGATAAATGAAATTGTAAGCTACAAGTGGTTAAATTAGATGGTGATATTTAGAGATGACAAAGGCGCACAGGGTAATAATATCGTTTGGTTTACAAGGCAACTGTAAAATAACCACATTCCAGGTTTCTGCTAGGTTGGTCACATGAAAAATCCCAATCACGAAACATTGTAGATTAAGAGAAAATATGCCAGAACTGACAAATTATGCATTTTGAGAAATTCTTTGTTGATGTTTAGATCCCACAAAATTATTAAGAGTGTTAGAATCCAGGAGTACGTGGGAAAATTAGCAAAACGTTTTAGACAAAATTGTGAATGTAAAAGGTGTCTAAACTATTAAGAATGTTGCAAAATTGTGTCTTATAGACCAGGCTTACTCGTGGCATTCCCTGTATGAAATATACCTACCTGTTTTCACCTATCATCCCCATCCATAAACCCGTCTAATCTTCTCTTAAAGTTCCCTAAAGTCTTATCACTAACACTCCCTAATGTCTTAGCACTAACAACGTGATTACTGAGTCCATTCCATTCATTTACCACTATATTTGAGAACCAATTTCTTCCTATCTTCTTCTTAAACCTAAATTTCTCAAGTTTGGACCCGTAATTTTATGTTCTGCCCTGGTTGCTGAGCTTTAAAATTTTGTTTACGTCCCCCCTTCTTATAACCCTTATCACACTTAAAGACTTCCATCAGGTCCCCTCTTATCCTACGTCTCTCTAAAGAATGTAAATTTAACAGTTTCAGTCTCGACTCGTAAGGAATACTACTCATCCCCTGTATCCTTTTAGTTATTCTCCTTTGTACTGATTCTAATAGACCTATATCTTTCCTGTAATGTGGGGACCAGAACTGCACAGCGTAGCCTAGATGAGGTATGACCAACGCTAAATATGACTTAAATATTACTTCGGTCCTTATACTTTTAATACTCTTAAAAATGAATCCTAATAGCTTATTTCCCCTGTTTCTGGCCTCTATGCATTGCTTTCCTAGACGGAGTTCAGAGCTAACTATAACTCCTAAATCTTATTCGTACCCTAGACCTACCAGAGTTTCGTTGTTTATTGTGTACTTTATTGTGTACCTTCTGTGTGGGTTTCCTCTGCCTACGCCAAGTACTTTGCACATGTCGATATTAAACTGCATTAAACTACCATCTGTCCCTCCATTCATTCATCCTATCTAAATCTGCCTGCAAGGCGATGGCATCTGATTCTGACCTAATTTATCTTTATGTCATCCGCAAATTTACTAACATCACTACTAATTCCACTATCCAAATCATTGATATGTATTAAAAACAACAATGACCCTAATATTGATCCCTGTGGCACCCCACTAATTACATGACACCACTTGGATTTAGAGCCGTTTATTATAACTCTCTGTCGCCTGTCGCTTAGCCATGACCTTATCCAGCCTAACACCTTCCTATCTATCCCGTGTGCCCTAACCTTTCTCAAGAGCCTTTGATGTTAAACGCTTTACTAAAGTCCACATATAAGGTGTCAAAACTATCATCTTTATCTACTACCTCGTACACTTTACTGTAAAAACTTAACAAGTTCGTCAGGCAAGACTTTCCCTTCGTGAAGCCATGCTGTGACTGATTTATCAAGTTATGTTTGTCTAAATGCTCCTTAATGTTCTTCGCTATTATTGACTCCATTATTTTACTTACAACAGAAATTAAGCTGACAGGTCTATAATTAGACGCTAAAGTTTTATCTCCTTTCTTAAAGATAGGTACTACATTAGCCTGCCTCCACATTACTGGTACCTCACCTGACTCAAGTGATTTCCTAAAGACAGAAACTAACGGCCCACTAATAACCTCTGCATTTTTAAGTACTCTGGGATATATTTCATCTGGTCCTAATGTCTTGAATTTTCTAAGCCTATCTATCTCCTGTTCCACTATCTCCTTAGTTATGACAATATCTGTCAGCTTTTCATTCTCTTCAGCTCTAAACATCTGTTCACTATTTGGCATATGGTACATGTTTTCCTGGGTGAAAACAGTTAAAAAATTTACTAATCTCCTCAGAACTAATCAGCTTTACAGAACTAACCAGCTCCACATCTGCTGCCTTTAATGTACCTATAGTTTCCTTATTTTTCGTCGTATATACCTGATAAAATCCCTTGGGGGTCCGTCTTCACCTGGCTGGCTACCTTTAATTCATAATTGCTTTTAGCTTTCCTCGTTAACCTCCTGAATGTTCTAATTCATTATATTGTGGCCTTAAAATCTCTTTCCGTGCCTTTTAACCTCTTGTACCTCTTATATCTCTTAACCTCTTATACCTCTTAACCTCTTTAACCTCTCCCGTCCTATATAGAGTTTTAACCTAACAATCATCTATTCAGGGGAATTTTTCTGTGATCTTATTGCTCTATACGGGATGTTTGCTAACTCTCCTGTATGCAGTTTATCCACGAAATATTTATACTTCACCTAATCCCTTCATCTCGGCCCCTTCCATCCTCTCCACTCCTTCATCCACTCGCTTCGACCTTACCTCTCCCATCTCAGCACGACCTGTCCCTCCAACATACTCACTCATATCTCCGCCTCTCTCCCTCCTCCGCCCCTTTCAGACACTTCTTCCCTCCTCTTGCCCTACACCCTCACACACTCTACACACCTCACCTCTCTCATCCTGCCTTACCTAACTCAACTCCGTCTGACCTCACCCTGCATCCGTTGCCAGTCAACTCCTTGGAGGTACCTTTTTAATTCCTCAAAATCTGCTCTCCTTGATTCAGGTATTTTACTAGTGTTTAGTGCTTCTTAAAGTTTCCTCTCATTTTAATTTGTACCTAATTTCCCAATGGTCACTGTTACCTAGCTGTCCTCCAATCTATCTGCGTGACTGCTTCCTCCCTGTTAGTAAGAATTTAATCTAGAATATTGTTCCCCCTTGTGGGTTCTACACCTACCTGTTTAAAAAAAAAATTATCCTGAATTATCTTAAGAAATTTCTCTGCCTCCCTCCTACACACCATCAGACTCCATCTTAACATTAAAATCTCCTACCACACATACCTCACTGTACCTTCCTGCTCTATTAACTTCCTGCCATAGTGAGATGTTAATTTCCTTTGTAATGGTCGGTGGCCTGTACACTATTCCCAGTACTACTGATTGTGATCCTTACTTAATATCTACCCATATCGACTCTGTTTTGCTATCTGTTTTAATTCTACTGTTAATACAACACTGTAATGTGTCCCTAACGTATAACGTAGGCCTCCTCCCGTCTATAAGGGATCAGGATGACAAACAATCCAGTCGTTTACTCGCTTTAATGCGGTTAATCAGTAGTGACAATTAATTTGACATCAGAACGAGGAGTACTGAAATACAATAAAACATTCGCATGCACTTAAGGTACATAAACATTTTGACATGTAGCAGTTACTTAGACAGCTAATTAACCACAATGTAACATTTACGACTATGAGGGTTGGCGTTTAAGGGTTTAGGGTTTATGGAGAAAACAGAGCGAGTCGCTACACCTCTCTCTCTGAAGACTGGGCACAATCTGTCCCATTCTGGACCAGATATGCAACCACGGATGACCCATTTTTCTACAGAGTCAGCAGAATCCCTGTGTCTTATCTACCCTACCTGCCATGTCATCAACTTTACCATGTAAACACAACCCTCACTACCTCTCTACAGCTAAGCTCTCCCCAGCTAATTCCTCTTAACTTCACTACTGCAATTAACTACTACAATGAATTCAGTTTCCTTAATTTCTATTCTTTCCTTAGTGTTACACATGCTTCATATTAGTCTCTCGCCACCAGCCTCACAAGACCTTGTGAGCGACACAACTGGCGACTACATCATCTTAATTTATAGATTAAATACTTTTCCTAACATATCTAACCAAGTTTCTGTGAAAACAATGATAAGTTTCTCTATACACGCTGTTCCTCTAAGAAAATCTATTTTATTCAAAATACTTCTACAATTTGTGTAGTAAACACTTAAGCTATTTCTTGCATTCTCTGAACTAGTTACCTTTCTAGATTTAACGAATTTATCCTTCATTTCGACCTCACAACTCTTTCTTCCCTCCTGATTAATGAAAAAAAAAAAAGCCCTGGAGTGCAGTTACCTCCCGCTCAAGTGTTCCGGCCAAAATCCGAACACCCTGTCGTGATAAATGCACTCCATCCCTGGCGTGCAAGGTGTCCCTACCATAAAAGAGGTCCCAGTCGTCGATGAACGTCCATCTCTTACAATGATTCGCATTCCTGCGATTCACTGTAGTAGCCCGGGATAGCCACTCAGCACCAACTCCCCTCCTCGGCTAGACACCACATACCACAGGCATCCCTCCCTTGTCCCTAATCCTATCCAAAGCCTTTCGAAACCTCCCGAACAGCTCCTCACTCCTGACCTTAACAAGGTCATTCCCTCCCGCTTTGAGAAAAACAATGGGCTTTTTCCTATAATTTTCCAAGCACGTGTCTAGCCTATCAGCTGCCTTCCCTATCCCAGCCCCCGGCAAACACACCCTCGACCTACGCTTCCTGTCTCTGGCATAAAGCGCACCGTCTAAGTGCCTAACCTGACTATCTCCAAGCACAAGCACTAATTGCGTCTGCCCCCTCCTCCTTGTCTCCTGCCACATCCACCTCCTCCTCCTTCAATCCCTTCAGCACACTGAAGGGATTATTTGTCTCCACGCAAGACGCCCTGAGGACCTTAAGCCTCTTGCCGCCTCTGCACTTAAACGATCCTCCCACAGGTGCTGAGATCCTCTCAGAGAACTCAACCTGCAGGTCTGAGATCCTCTCACGAAACTCAGCCTGCACCTCTGAGATCCTATGATGGAACTCAGCCTCCACCTCCGAGAACTTCGCAACGAAGGCCTCGAGAACAGGAGAACTAGCACAACCATACGACTGAGCAACACAAGGCGCCATGTCTACACTAGCCAGCTATAGCGTTAGGTCACTGCTCACTAAACACGTTCGCTAGGAACCCTGACATGAAACTGAGGAACCCTAACCTGAGACTGAAGTTAAGGAAGGTACCATCATAGATGAAGTTGTAAATAATATCATAGACATCAAGGAAGCAATTGAAAGTAGCTGTATAATAGAATTAAAAATTTGTATCAATAGAAAATTGGGGAGAAGGTTGCCCAACACCAGGTTTATTCAGTTTAACACAGTAACTTATGAGAATCAATTGTCATCTGATGGGGTACACTTTACAGAAGAGAAAGACCTAATCCATGACAAAATTGTTCCATACATCAGGGAACATCTTTTAGATAATGAACCAGAGTAAGGAGCATTAGTGGTGGTTATGTTATCCGACAATTTACTGTTTACCCCATCTCAGTAAGTTAAAAGGAATCGAATCCTTACTGGAAACTAACCTATCACTAAAGTCCATCTCTATCTAGACAACATGGATCCCATGGAGTCAGAATTTAAGGCAGAGAAAACCCATCAGCTGACAATGGAGGATTTACAAACTAAAAATAACTGCCTTTTGCGAGATAATTGCTCATCAGAATGACACAATTGAAAATTTGAATAGAAGGATGGCTTCACCACTCAAGGCTTCAGTCACTTGCCCTTCTGCCTAATTTTTAGTAAAACCTCAGGATATCCCATAACTGTCCTTACATGATTTAGAGGGTATGGAAGCAGGAGAAAAGTTACATATGTTCTTGGACAGGGTAGAATTCATTTAAACAGATGGTGAAGCTAGAGTGCAGACTGCCAAGACTAAATTTAGCTCTCAAATTGCTTTGTTAGAACAAAATTAACAACAAAAAAGTTTGTGTCAAACCTGGGATTCCCTTAAAACTTTTCTTCAAAATGAATTTACCACTGATATGAATTTTGACATGGCATGGCAGCAACTTGAAGAGCTGCAATATTACTTGGGAAATTTTCTTTACTCGTTTAATCACAAATTTTGATATCAACATGCGGTAATAGAAATCAATTTCCCTACAGAAAAATTTCCAAGTAGAGACCAAATAATAAAAAAGAAAGCTTTGTCGTGGATTGCCACCCGAGTCCCGAGAAAATCTGGAGGCCTTCTTAGAAGAGAGTTACCTTCTAACTAAATTTATAGATAGAATTGAACATAAGAGACAGTTCCTTTTAGTAAAGTCATATTCAGACGTGTATGCAGTAAACAAAAGGTAAAAAAAAAACAAAATTGAACAAGTGAAAACTGCCCGTGATCAGAATGCATTACTAATCCAAATTAAAGAATTGTCAAGGAAAATGTAAGGTCTGATGAAGGAAGGTAATGCACTTGCTGCTGTAACAGTAATCATGACACCCAGGAGTGCTGGTGGCCACCAAAGACCAGGTACCGTAGTTGACTAACGCGGAAATACCTACCCTATTATATCCATCATTGTAAACCAATGATTAGTGCGGGCTTTAGTAGACACCGGTAGTGGCTACACTATAATTCAGCAATCAGCAGCACGGAAACAAATCTGTGAGATTAATCAGAGACGTGCCACTACCCTCCTTAGAGGAGTAACAGGGACACTTTTAAGAATACTGGGTTCAATGTGGCTGAACATAAGAGTAGGGAGAAAAAAAAAAAAAAATATATATATATATATATATATATATATATATATATATATATATATATATATATATATATATATATATATATATATATATATATATATATATATATATATATATATATATATATATATATATATATATATATATATATATATATATATATATAAGGTACTGGATAGCTATCTGAATTCGGAGCAGCTGTTGGGTTGTGATGTTCTGGGAAAAGATAAACTGACTTGGGATCATAAGGAACAAACTCTAATATAGAGAAATGACTTCTATCTTACCAGTTTTGTCCAGAAAAGGGGACGAGTAGAAAGAGTCACTGTCATTTCTTACAAACCTAACACCTCAGCTCAGGGGTGACCAAAAAGTGAATCTGCCCTTTACCAATCAAAATTCATTCCAATCCATGTTAAGGAAAATCCAGGAACTAATGTAATTATCCATCCAGAAAAGAACACCAAGTGTACTCCATTTCCATTTTGTACCTCAGTAAATGAGCAACAACAAATGTACTTACCCAGTGGAAATCCATGTGAAGTTCACATTAAAATTTTTCTAGGAACTTATTTAGGGTCTTAAGAAGTGTAGATGAGGCAAAGGTATTTCCAACTAATGCCATACAAAACGATTTAATGCCATACATGCACCAAACCGAAACTAAGGCCAGTAGAGAGGAAAGACTAAGACAGTTACTAACAGCCATTCAGTGGAAACACCTAACCAAAACCCAAAGGAGAATCTCAGCTCAATTGTTCTGAAATATAATAAATAATTCATTCTTGACTCAAATAAAATTGGAACTTTTCACCTACCACCTGCAAAAATTAATATTTCCAACCCAACACCAGTAAGAGAACTCAGGTATAGATACCCGGTAGCTGCGAAAGAGATCATAGCGGACATACTGAGAGAAATGGAAGAGAAACAGATAACAGAAACATCAATAGCAGCATGGCTTAGTTCCATAGTTTTAGTCAATAAACCTGATGGAAACAAAAGGATGTTGCTGAATTATAGGGCAGTAAATCAGCATTCAGCGGCCGATATTTATCCCCATATCATGGCTGGAAGAATTATTGGAAACAGCGGCGAGTCATAAGTATTACGCCACTCGAGATTTAAAAGAAGCATATTTTCAGGTAACCTTACATGAGGACAGTCGTGACGTCACCACCTTCAGTGGCGTCTCCTTGTATAGATTTAGGAGACTCCCTTTTGGACTTTCTTGGCCCCACTAGTAAGAGGTTGGGTCAGAAATTACCTTGGTGACGTCATTGTGTAGGTCCATGATTTTAACACTCTAACCACCAGATAAGATAAACTATTTCAAAAATTAACTGAGAATGGAGCAAAATTAAACCTTTCTAAGTATACATTTGGACAAGCTGAGGTAAAATTCGCAGGTGACATTGTTTCAGAAAACGGCTGTCGTCCAGACTGCAAATGTAGAGGCAGTAGTGAGGATGAAACCTCCCACTAAAGTAAAGGAAGTACGACGTTTCATTGGCATGTGCGGGTTTTATAGGAAACTTTCAAAATATCGCTAAGGTTGCTGTCCCATTCACTAGCTTGACCAAATCAAATGGGCAATTTAAGTGGACCTAAGAATGCCAACAGTTTTTTTAAATCATTAAAACAAAATTAGCAAAGGGCCCTGTGTTGGTAAGAGCAAATTTCTCGAAAAAGGTCATAATCATCACTGATGCAAGCAATACTCATGTTGGGGGAATACTTAACCAAATTCAAGATGATGGTAATATTTCAGACATCGGGTATTTTTCCAGGAAACTTAAAGCTGCAGAAAACAGATACTTGACCTGGACAACATTCTCCCAATTTACAAAGTATGAGGATTATGTGAGAAAACAAAATGATGGCAGTGTAAATTTCAACCTTGTAGTTCCAAGATGCTTTAAGAAGGAGGTCCTTACATTTGCACATGTTAAATCAGGTAGGGTCGGCCCCTACCGAGTGATGGAAGTGTTGAGAGAAGAAGGCGCTTATTTCCTTATAAACTTGTTTAATGGGCAGACTCTCTAGCGCCCTGCAGATAAAGTAAAACCTTACTGGGGGAGGGGTGAGTGGGTGATGGAACCTCAGGAAATTAGAGTACTAGAGACTCAGCAGGATTAAGTCCCTGCCAGAATGAGGAGACCTCCCATAAGGTACATAGAAGGGTGCCATATTACTCGTAGTTTTAAGGTGTAAGAGTAGGTAGTGGTGGTTGTTATGTTGGGTGCCTCTCAGCAGACCCAGAGTCTGAAAGAAAGAAAGAGAAAAAGGGCTGAAAAGAAGGAAAAAGAAATTCTCGTACTACGATTACAAAACAAAAGGATCCTCCTATGGAGAAAAGTTCAGAGACCTTGTCTTCTGTTTTATGGTTAAGTTTTAGACCCCCAACCATACATATCCCCGAAAACACACCGTCTTGACCTCACACGGGAAGGACGTGTGACCTCAGACGCTCTAGAGCAGCCTCGGCCAGCATGTTGGCCTTCCCCGCCCGCTATTGATAGTGACCTCAGTTTTTTTTTTTTTTTTTTGTCTGTTTTCAACTTTTAGTTTTTAGTTTTAGGCTCGCCCTGGTTGTTGTAGTTGTGAACACATTTAGCGAATGCGTATCGATACATAAAGAATAATGAGTGCTTCAGTGCAAACGTACGAACGGAACTACCTCCTGCGTCGTAGGCGAGCGAGGATCCGGTTACCCGCCGCCCAACGTGATACAGTGCCTTAAGACCTTGAAACTATTTCGGAACCGCGGATCGAGAGGAGGTAAAAATGTGGTGCGTCCCATCAAGGTAGTGACCTCCAGTGCCAGAGAAAACCGCAGGGTGGAGAAGAGGGAATACAAACACTTTGAAGTGCCGCGTGTGTTGTATAGTCTTTCCTCTCTCCTCTTATTTTTTATTTATTTATTTTTTTTTTTTATGTAGGAAGGACACTGGCCAAGGGCAACAAAAATCTAATAAAAAAATGTCCACTGAAATGCCAGTCCCATAAAAGGGTCAAAGCAGTGGTCAAAAATTGATGAATTTAGTTAGTCTTGAAACCTCCCTCTTGAAGGAATTCAAGTCATAGGAAGGTGGAAATACAGAAGCAGGCAGGGAGTTCCAGAGTTTACCAGAGAAAACGATGAATGATTGAGAATACTGGTTAACTCTTGCGTTAGAGAGGTGGACAGAATAGGGGTGAGAGAAAGAAGAAAGTCTTGTGCAGCGAGGCCGTGGAAGGAGGGGAGGCATGCAGTTAGCAAGATCAGAAGAGCAGTTAGCATGTAAATAGCGGTAGAAGACAGCTAGATATGCAACATTGCGGCGGTGAGAGAGAGGTTGAAGACAGTCAGTTAGAGGAGAGGAGTTGATGAGACGAAAAGCTTATGATTCCACCCTGTCTAGAAGAGCAGTATGAGTGGAACCCCTCCAGACATGTGAAGCATACTCCATACATGGACGGATAAGGCCCTTGTACAGAGTTAGCAGCTGGGGGGGGTGAGAAAAACTGGCGGAGACGTCTCAGAACACCTAAATTCATAGAAGCTGTTATAACTAGAGATGAGATGTGAAGTTTCCAGTTCAGATTATAAGTAAAGGACAGACTGAGGATGTTTAGTGTAGAAGAGGGGGACAGTTGAGTGTCATTGAAGAAGAGGGGATAGTTGTCTGGAAGGTTGTGTCGAGTTGATAGATGGAGGAATTGAGTTTTTGAGGTATTGAACAATACCAAGTTTGCTCTGACCCAATCAGAAATTTTAGAAAGATCAGAAGTCAGGCGTTCTGTGGCTTCCCTGCGTGACAAGTTTACCTCTTGAAGGGTTGGACGTCTATGAAAAGACGTGGAAAAGTGCAGGGTGGTATCATCAGCGTAGGAGTGGATAGGACAAGAAGTTTGTTTTAGAAGATCATTAATGAATAATAAGAAGAGAGTGGGTGACAGGACAGTACCCTGAGGAACACCACTGTTAATAGATTTAGGAGAAGAACAGTGACCGTCTACCACAGCAGCAATAGAACGGTCAGAAAGGAAACTTGAGATGAAGTTACAGAGAAGGATAGAAACCGTAGCAGGGTAGTTTGGAAATCAAAGCTTTGTGCCAGACTCTATCAAAAGCTTTTGATATGTCCAAGGCAACAGCAAAAGTTTCACCAAAATCTCTAAAAGAGGATGACCAAGACTCAGTAAGGAAAGCCAGAAGATCACCAGTAGAGCGGCCTTGACGGAACCCATACTGGCGATCAGATAGAAGGTTGTGAAAAAAAAGTGATAGATGTTCAGGAATCATCCTGTTGAGGATAGATTCAAAAACTTTAGATAGGCAGGAAATTAAAGGAATAGGACGGTAGTTTGAAGGATTAGAACGGTCACCCTTTTTAGGAACAGGTTGAATGTAGGCAAACTTCCAGCAAGAAGGAAAGGTAGATGTTGACAGACAGAGCTGAAAGAGTTTGACTAGGCACGGTGCAAGCACGGAGGCACAGTTTCGGAGAACAATAGGAGGGACCCCATCAGGTCCATAAGCCTTCCGAGGGTTTAGGCCAGCGAGGGCATGGAAAACATCATTGCGAAGAATTTTAATAGATGGCATGAAGTAGTCAGAGGGTGGAGGAGAGGGAGGAACAAGCCCAGAATCGTCCAAGGTAGAGTTTTTAGCAAAGGTTTAAGCAGAGTTCAGCTTTAGAAATAGATGTGATAGCAGTGGTGCCATCTGGTTGAAATAGAGAAGGGAAAGAAGAAGAAGCAAAGTTATTGGAGATATTTTTGGATAGATGCCAGAAATCATGAGGGGAGTTAGATCTTGAAAGGTTTTGACATTTTCTGTTTATGAAGGAGTTTTTGGCTAGTTGGAGAACAGATTTGGCATGGTTCCGGGCAGAAATATAAAGTGCATGAGATTCTGGTGATAGAAGGCTTAAGTACCTTTTGTGGGCCACCTCTCTATCATGTATAGCACGAGAACAAGCTGTGTTAAACCAAGGTTTAGAAGGTTTAGGACGACAAAAAGAGTGAGGAATGTATGCCTCCATGCCAGACACTATCACCTCTGTTATGCGCTCAGCACACAGAGACGGGTGTCTGGCACGGAAGCAGTAGTCATTCCAAGGAAAATCAGCAAAATACCTCCTCAGGTCCCCCCAACTAGCAGAGGCAAAACGCCAGAGGCAAATTCGCTTAGGGGGATCCTGAGGAGGGATTGGAGTGATAGGACAAGATAAAGATATGAGATTGTGATCGGAGGAGCCCAACGGAGAAGAAAGGGTGACAGCATAAGCAGAAGGATTAGAGGTCAGTAAAAGGTCAAGAATGTTGGGCGTATCTCCAAGACGATCAGGAATACGAGTAGGGTGTTGCACCAATTGCTCTAGGTCATGGAGGATAGCAAAGTTGTAGTCTAGTTCACCAGGATGGTCAGTGAAGGGAGAGGAAAACCAAAGCTGGTGGTGGACATTGAAGTCTCCAAGAATGGAGATCTCTGCAAAAGGGAAGAGGGTTAGAATGTGCTCCACTTTGGAAGTTAAGTAGTCAAAGAATTTCTTATAGTCAGAGGAGTTAGGTGAGAGGTATACAGCACAGATAAATTTAGTATGAGAATGACTCTGTACTCGTAGCCAGATGGTGGAAAACTCGGAAGATTCAAAAGCGTGGGCACGAGAGCAAGTTAAGTCATTGGATCGAAAATGAGGATAGAGAAAGTAGGAGGGAACAGAAAAGGAGCTACTGTTAGTTGCCTCAGACACCTGAGTTTCAGTGAGGAAAAGAAGATGAGGTTTAGAAGAGGAGAGGTGGTGTTCTACAGATTGAAAATTAGATCTTAGACCGCAAATGTTGCAGAAGTTAATGAAGAAAAGTTGAGGGGGTGTCAAGACACTTAGGATCGTTGACAGAAAGGCAGTCCGACCTGGGGACATTTATGGTCCCCTCCCCAGATGGGGACTCCGAGGCTGGTGTAGGAGTCGCCATTATGATTTTAAAATTTTTGAGTGAAGGGTGTGTGTGTTATTAGGTGCTTGTAGTCTTGTGTGGAGGAAGAGAGTTGTCTTTAGAGGGCAGGCTGTGACTGCCCCTTTGTGTTGTGAGATACAAAGGGAAATGATCAGTGAGGTCACAGCTGGGTTTAATGATAAGTTCACAGCACCCCCTGAAGAATGCTTTAGACCTCACTGGGAGTAATTATCGTTTCGGCAGGTGTCCACTGCCTCCTCCTAGTAAATTTAATGCGACGTCTCTGGCCAACTAGATGGACGAGTTGATTGTGACGGTGAGTTCTACTTGTGCGGACATTGTAGTGGTTACTGAGGCGTGGCAGATTGTTCCTGAGGTGTGCATGATGCAGGACTACCAGCTCTACCATCACCTCAGGACAAGACGCAGGGAGGGGGGGAGTGGCCGTTTTCTGCCGCTCTGCCCTCAGCCCCTCACACCTCCCTGTCGATATTCCTGCCGGAGTAGAGGCCCTGTGGGTGAGAGTTACGCCTCCCTGCCATCCCAGTAACACAGCCTTCATCATCGTGCGCGTAGTGTACCACCCCCCACCGAGCCACCACAGCACAGTTACTCACCACTCACATCATTGACACTGCTGATGCCCTGAGGGTGAGGTATCCTGCCGCCAATCTGGTCATCTGTGGGGACTTTAACAGATTAGATATCAGCGATATCCTACACCAGCTACACCTCGCCCAAGTCGTGGACTTTCCCACCCACCAGCAAGCCATTCTCGACCTTATATTGACAGACCTGGGCCAGCAGTACTCGCCCTCCAAGCCGCTGCCTCCCATGGGATGGAGCATAAACCTCTCCATACTGTGGACACCCACACCCACCACCTCGACACCCCGGTCAGCTGTCACCAGGATCCACCGCCCCATGCCTGACTCAGCCATGAGGGAGTTTGGGCAGTGGTTGACACAACACCCGTGGAACGAGGTGCTGGATGTGCAGGACGTCCACTTAAAATGGCACAATTACGTCGCCACCACCACAGAAGCCTTCCACCGCTACTTCCCAGCCAAGAGCGTCACAGTGCACCTGTCTGATGTCCTCTGGATGACGGCCCATATTAAAAGACTCACGTCAGCGGACCTGAGCGTTCCACTCCTGCCCGGTCCTATATAGGAAACTAAGAAACAGAGTGATCAGGGAGATTAAGGCTGCCGAGGCAAGCTATTACCCGGACAAGATACACCACCTCAAGCTGGCCAACAATAGACAGTAGTACGCTAAGATCAAAGCGTTGTGTGGCCTACAAAAGCACATTTCATCTCTTCCTTGCACCTCTCACCTTCCTGCTAATCTCGCGGCTCAGGCGATGAACGATCACTTTGCCGCTATCTGTCAGACCTTTCCTCCCCTCCACACCACTCCCCTTCCTGCCTATCTTCCCGCTCCCTCCCCTCCCCCCATTGTCCAGGCGATGGATGTTTTTAAGAGAATACTTAAATTCAAATCAAGATCCACCACTCGCACTGACCTTCCTATAAAAAATTTACAAGGAGTTTGCTATAGAGCTAGCAACACCGTTATGCTCCATAATAAACACCTCTCTCTCCCAACACTCTTGCCCTGCAGACTGGAAAACATCTTACGTCACCCCCATTCCCAAACATCCAGTCCACAGGCACTCAATGACCTCAGGCCAGTCTCTATCACCCCCATCCCTAGCGTTATTTGTGAATATTTTGTGTATGACTGGGTCTACACCAAATTTTGTAATACCGTGGATGTCAGACGGTTTGGAAATATTACAGCCACTTCCACCTCCCATTACCTGACCAGCTTCCTTGAATTCATCTACAGCCACCTGGATAAGCGAAACACCTCTATAGCTGAAGTTAAGCTGACAGGTCTATAATTAGACGCTAAAATTTTATCTTCTTTCGTAAAGATGGGTACTACATTAGCCTGCCTCCATATTACTGGTACCTCACCCGACTCCAGTGATTTCCTAAAGATAGAAACTAACGCCTCACTAATAATCTGTTTGCATTCCTTAAGTACTCTGGGATATTTTTCATCTGGTCCTAGTGTCTTTAACTTTTTTTTGTCTATCTATCTCCTGTTCCACTATCTCCCTAGTTATGGAAATATCTGTCAGCTTCTCATTCTCATCTGCTCTAAACACCTATTCACTATCTGGCATATCGTGCATGTTTTCCTGGGTGAAGACAATTAGAAAATACTCATTCAGAAGTTTACTAATCTCCTCCCCAGAACTAACCAGCTCCCTATCTGCTGCCTTTAATGGACCTATAGTATCCTTATTCTTCGTCCTGTATGCCTGATAAAATCCTTTGGGGTCTGTCTTTGGCTGGCTGGCTACCTTTATTTCATAATTGCCCTTGGCTTTCCTCGTTAACTTCCTGACTGTTCTAACTAATTCATTATATTGTGACCTTAAAACTTCTTCACCTGCCCTTAATCTAATATATATACTTCTCTTACGCCCTATATAATGCTTTAACCTAGCAGCCGTCCATTTAGGGTCATTTTTCTGTCACCTTATTGCCAGTTACCTTATTGTCAGTTGCTAACTGACCTCTATGAACTTTACGAAATATTTATACAATTCATCTACGTTTACCTCACCTAATCCCTTCATCTCGGCCCCTATCATCCTCTCCACTCCCTCATCCACTCGCCTCAACCTCACCTCTCTCATTTCAGCATGAACTGACATTCCAACATACTCGCACCTATCTCCCCCTTCCTCTTTCCTCCGCCCCTTCCGGACACATCTTCCCTCCTCTTGTCCTACACCCTCACGCCTCACATCACCTCTCTCATCCTGCCTTATCTCTCTGAACTCCGTCCCTGACCTGACCTCACCCTGCATCCGTTGCCAGTCCACTCCTTAGAGGTACCTTTTTAATTCCTCAAAATCTGCTCTCTTAAAGTCAGGTATTTTACTAGTATTTTTGCTTCTAAAAGTTTCTTTCCATTCTAAATTGTACCTAATTTCCCTATGGTCACTGTTACCTAGCTGTCCTCCAACCTCTACTTGCGTGACTGCTTCCTTCCTGTTACTAAGAATTAAATCTAGAATATTATTCGCCTCGTGGGTTCTACGACCCACGAGGCGAATAATTATCCTGAATTACCTTAAGCAATTCCTCTGCTTCCTTGTTACCCACCATAAGACTCCAGTCGATTGAATACTCCAGTCAGACTCCAGTCGATTATACTCTAAACCAGAAAATTCACATTTCATCACTACCTAAAACAGCCTCTATGAAGTCAGGTGTTCTGATTCGTATCCGCCACTTTTTCTCACCCCTGCTTCAACTGCTAACTCCGTACTTTATCTGTCCATGAATGGAGTATGTTTCACATATATGGGAGATTCCACTCATACTGCTCTTTTAGACAGGATAGAATCAAAAGCTTTCCGTCTTATCCATTCCTCTCCTCTTCCTATCTCCTACCGTTATCTTCACGCTAACTATTCATCAGATCTTGTTAACTGCATGCCTCTCCTGCTCCCGTGGCCTCGCTTTTCTTCTTTCTCTCAATTCAATTTTGTCCACCTCTCTAATACAAGAGTTAACCAGTATTCTCAGTTATTCATCTCTCTCTCTCTCTCTCTCTCTCTCTCTCTCTCTCTCTCTCTCTCTCTCTCTCTCTCTCTCTCTCTCTCTCTCTCTCTCTCTCTCTCTCTCTCTCTCTCTCTCTCTCTATATATATATATATATATATATATATATATATATATATATATATATATATATATATATATATATATATATATATATTATCTGAAACTGACCTGACCTCGTGACCTGAAGATCAATGCGGGCAGGGGGATTCGGGTCCCCTCGGGAAGAGGATTTGTTTGTGTGCTGACAATGCAATACGCCATCAAGTGCATTATGTACTTTCAAGTATAAGTAGTCTGATAACTGAACCTAATTGTCTAAGCAGATTTCCATCTCCAGACATGATAAGATTACACACGTGAACAGTTATCGTTTTTTTTGTGTTTTGTTGGAAATTATATTATTTTATTACGTTGTGCTTATTGTTTTCGAACAACTAGCCAGATATCTGGAGAAACATTATTTTAGAATAAGGCGCAACACAAGAAGCGTTAGATCAAGCAGTTCGCAATTTTAACACCGGATGAATGTGTGTGTGTGTGTGTGTGTGTGTGTGTGTGTGTGTGTGTGTGTGTGTGTGTGTGTGTGTGTGTGTGTTACTAAGTCCAAGCAGGGCAGAAGGCATGGAGTGGATTTGAGGTGAGGTAAAGGGATAAATTAGATAGATAAATTGGTTGTAGCCAGGTAGTGATGTCCTGTAAACTCACACTCATGAAAAACTAAGTTTCATATATTTTAGTAATGTTTACATCAATTTACCCAATGTATGTTTCTCTCTGACACTAATATTTGTACTCAGTTAAATGAGCTTTTATTGCTTGAAAAATGTGATGTAGCTTAATGCCATGCATTTACATTTTTTTACAACGAAGTGTTTCAAGAAGAAGGCCTCAAGACACACTCTGATTTTTTATAATTCATTCTGGCCTCGCTCTGGGGACTGACACTAAAGTAATCATAGAAGGGTATGTAGGGATGAAATTTGGCTGGAGGTGTGTTCTGAAATAAATTTTCCGAGTGTGCAAAGTGGCCTGTGACTCAGACATCCTGAGGCCTTTATGGTCTCAGGCCTATCAAGCCTCATGTTCACCTGACTAGAGACACTGGTCACCTTCCGCCTTAGTACCAAATTACTGTGAACCGAATAGGAAGAAGATTAAGTAGAACAAAACGGGCTGAGTTAAGATTTACGAGTTTTGGAAATGGAAAAAAGTATGAAGAATATAATTATGCCCTTGTCCCAGGAAATCACTTCCATTATGCAGTCTGCATGAAGAGATCGATCACCAGTAAATGAGAAATGTTTCTTGTTTGATTGACTACCGCTGCTACCACTGTTCTGGAGTTGATGATGATGCTTGCCACTGCTGGATCAGATGAGGATCTTGGTAGAGTGGACGACCAGTAGCGAGCTTCGTAGTCTTGTAGCATGGAGGACCGGTAGTGAGCTTGGTAGTGTTGTAGCGTGGAGGACCGTGGGTAATACGTTGATATAGTTCATGTGTGCAAATAAAAGACACATATGATGAAAGTTCTTCTTGATTTGATAATAGATAGAATGTACACCCTTGATATGAGACGAAATTATAACGTGACGATTGATTGTCCTCTCTCTCTGAAGTGATATATAATGATGACTAGGCAGCATCTCTCAAGACTGATTGTGACTGAGCAGAATTGAGTGAGAGACCAAGAATGACTCTTCGTGACTGACTCTCAGGCGAGGACTGACTGACTGACTATATTATTTATGTGAGCTAAGTGGATCCCGTTGTAGGTTTTGTGGTGTAGAAATGACAAATGAAATACCAAAGTGAATTCTGGTGAAGGAAGCGATGGGATATGTCATTATTTTGGCCAATGACCAGCAAGAAGGCTGCAGAGCAAAGGCAGGTGTTTTCCCTAAGGACTGGAAGAGGGTGTGAAATTCCCTTGTGAGTAGAAAGGTTAAAAATATAATAGAATGACTGGCCATGGCCACATGTTGGATGAATATATGAACACGTCGAACCTAACCTAGTCAATATATATATATATATATATATATATATATATATATATATATATATATATATATATATATATATATATATATATATATATATATATATATATATATATATATATATATATATATATATACGAGGTGTGTCATTAAAGTATATATATATATATATATATATATATATATATATATATATATATATATATATATATATATATATATATATATATATATATATATATATATATATATATATATATATATATATATATATATATATATATATATATATATATATATATATATATATATATATATATTCTTACAACCACAATTCCTAGCCCCTTCACCAAGCTGCAGCACCTGGACTAGGTTCACTGAGACACCTCTTATGTGGACTCAGTGCAGGGCTCACAGATGGGTGTACAGGGTCCCTTGTGACTCCTGCACTCTATTCATGACAGTTGTAACTCCAGGTCACATTAACTGGAGTTTGCCAGACTGTTTTACAGACAAGGAATATACTCCAAACAACACTTAACACCCACAGCTCCAAAAGATTCGACAACCACGTCTAGGAAAAACAGTTAACATACCATAACACGTATATGGTCAAGGTATAATACCCCGATGGGCTTTCGCCCACCGTGACTGTCCTCCTACTGCCCAACAGAGTGTTCTAGCCTCAAGCCGTGTAGTATCGTTTACTGGGCGACAGGACTTGTCAGGACATGATGACGGAGTAAAGTTTACTAAGTGGCTAATTACATAGGTCCTCTGCTTTTGAGCTGCATCAGCCTGCAGTAGCATTTAAGGCAAACAGGTTCACTAAGAAGAGACACCAGAAACTACAGCAAAAAGAATGCCCACAAACACCGGGGAGGGTCAGTCACCGCTCACTGCGCCAGCTCGACGTGTATTGTCACACAGGCAAGGAGTCACTTTCCTAGGTATAGTGTGTAATTCACAACTACCCTTACTGACAGACTACTATGGAAAATCCTAGTCTATATAAGTAGGCCTGGGCATATGGCCAGCAATGACTCTCTTATCCCCTTAAGGGAACTAACCCGACTAACCAGTATCCCGCCTTAGTCTCCCTTGAATATTAGAGCATGTCTCACTACGTCTGCTCCTTCTAACTGCTGAGTAATGACTGAAAAACTGCGCACCCACACCCGCTTCCCACGCGGTCTTTATGTGAATAAAACATTTTAACAAAAAAAACTCTGCTGACTGAACAAAGGAGACTAGATGAATACTAATAGTTTCTTTGTCAAGGGCAACTCTTCTAATAAATATTGCGTGAAAGTCAAATTAAATGGATAAAGGGAAGCAAGGAAATTTAAATGAGGAACATGAGTTCCTCATTTACTACAAGCACCTAATAACACACAAACCCTTCACTCAAAAAAAATTTTAAATCATCATGCCGACTCCTACACCAACCTTGGAGTCCCCATCTGTAGAGGGGACCATAAATGCCCCCAGGTCGGACTACCTTTCTGTCGACGACCCTAAGTGTCTTGACATCCCCCTCAACTTTTTCTTCATTAACTTGTGCAACATTCGCGGTGTAAGATCTAATTTTCAATCTGTAGAACACCACCTCTCCTCTTCTAAACCTCATCTTCTTTTCCTCACTGAAACTCAGGTGTCTGAGGCAACTGACAGTAGCCCCTTTTCTGTTCCCTCCTACTTTCTCTATCCTCATTTTTTATTCAAAGCTGGATGCTGCGTTTTATGTGCGCAATGACTTAACCTGCTCTCGTGCTCACGCTCTTGAATCTCCCGAGTTTTCCACCATCTGGCTACGACTACAGAATCACTCTCATACTAAATTTATCTGTGCTGTATACCTCTCACCTAACTCCTCTGATTATAAGAAATTCTTTGAAAACTTAACTTCCAAAGTGGAGCACATTCTGACCCTCTTCCCTTTTGCAGAGATCTCCATTCTTGGAGACTTCAATGTTCACCACCAGCTTTGGCTTTCCTCTCCTTTCACTGACCATCCTGGTGAACTAGCCTACAACTTTGCTATCCTCCATGACCTAGAGCAATTGGTGCAACACCCTACTCGTATTCCTGACCGTCTTGGAGATACGCCCAACATTCTTGACCTTTTCCTGACTTCTAATCTTTCTGCTTATGCTATCACCCTTTCTTCTCCGTTGGGCTCCTCCGATCACATTCTCATATCTTTATCTTGTCCTATCACTCCAATCCCTCCTCAGGACCCCCCTAAGCGAAGGTGCCTCTGGCGTTTTGCCTCTGCTAGTTGGAGGGACCTGAGGAGGTATTTTGCTGATTTTCCTTGGAATGACTACTGCTTCCGTGTCAGAGACCCGTCTTTGTGTGCTGAGCGCATAACAGAGGTGATAGTGTCTGGCATGGAGGCGTACATTCATCACTCTTTTTCTCGTCCTAAACCTTCTAAACCTTGGTTTAACACAGCTTGTTCTCGTGCTATACATGATAGAGAGGTGGCCCACAAAAGGTACTTAAGCCTTCCATCACCAGAATCTCATGCACTTTATATTTCTGCCCGGAACCATGCCAACCATCTCCAACTAGACAAAAACTCCTTCGTTAACAAAAAATGTCCAAACCTTTCCGTCAAGGCCGTTCTACTGGTGATCTTCTGGCTTTCCTTACTGAATCTTGATCATCCTCTTTTAGAGATTTTGGTGAAACTTTTGCTGTTGCCTTGGACATATCAAAAGCTTTTGATAGAGTCTGGCACAAAGCTTTGATTTCCAAATTACCCTGCTACGGATTCTATCCTTCTCTCTGTAACTTCATCTCAAGTTTCCTTTCTGACCGTTCTATTGCTGCTGTGGTAGACGGTCACTGTTCTTCTCCTAAATCTATTAACAGTGGTGTTCCTCAGGGTTCTCTCCTGTTACCCACTCTCTTCTTATTATTCATTAATGATCTTCTAAACCAAACTTCTTGTCCTATCCACTCCTACGCTGATGATACCACCCTGCACTTTTCCACGTCTTTTCATAGACGTCCAACCCTTCAGGAGGTAAACATATCACGCAGGGAAGCCACAGAACGCTTGACTTCTAGTCTTTCTGAAATATCTGATTGGGCAGAGCAATCTTGGTATTGTCCAGTGCCTCAAAAACTCAATTCCTCCATCTTTCAACTCGACACAACCTTCCAGACAACTATCCCCTCTTCTTCAATGACACTCAGCTGTCCCCCTCTTCTACACTGAACATCCTCGGTCTGTCCTTTACTTATAATCTGAACTGGAAAATTCACATCTCATCTCTAGCTAAAACAGCTTCTATGAAGTTAGGCATTCTGAGACGTTTCCGCCAGTTTTTCTCACCCCTCTCAGCTGCTAACTCTGTACAAGGGCCTTATCCGTCCATGTATGGAGTATGCTTCACATGCCTGTGGGGGGGTTCCACTCATACTGCTCTTCTAGACAGGGTGGAATCGAAAGCTTTTCGTCTCATCAACCTTTAACTCTCCTTTAACTGACTGTCTTCAGCCTCTCTCTCACCGCCGCAATGTTGCATATCTAGCTGTCTTCTACAGCTATTTTCATGGTAACTGCTCTTCTGATCTTGCTAACTGAATGCCTACCCTCCTTCCGCGGCCTCGCTGCACAAGACTTTCTTCTTTCTCTACCCCTATTCTGTCCAACTCTCAAACGCAACAGTTAACCAGTATTCTCAATCATTCATCCCTTTCTCTGGTAAACTCTGGAACTCCCTGCCTGCTTCTGTATTTCCACCTTCCTATGACATGAATTCCTTCAAGAGGGACGTTTCAAGACACTTATTCATCAATTTTTGACCACTGGTTTGACCCTTTTGTGGGACTGGCATTTCAGTGGGCATATTTTTTTTTATTGGATTTTTGTTGCCCTTGGCCAGTGTCCTTCCTACATAAAAAAAAAAATTTCTCTCTCTCTCTCTCTCTCTCTCTCTCTCTCTCTCTCTCTCTCTCTCTCTCTCTCTCTCTCTCTCTCTCTCTCTCTTTCTCTCTCTCTCTCTCTCATGCTCTGTCTCCCCTATTATTCTTTTCTTATGCGTACATACTTTCTTAATTTTATGTTGCTTTATCCCGCTGTACATTACAATATATATATATATATATATATATATATATATATATATATATATATATATATATATATATATATATATATATATATATATATATATATATATATATATATATATATATATATATATATATATATTGACTTTTGAATATCATTTGGCAGATACCCAACTTCCTAACGGTTCGGACTATACGACCTTTTTTGTAAGCATGTGCTGAAAGGCTAAATCACAACTAACACATTCAAGAAAAGGACGCAATGACGGTTGACGAATGGAAACACCAGCCAGGCATGAACTTTAATGGTGCTAGTGGTTGTTCACTGCAGGCAGAGGAGCAGGAACAAGCAGGAAGAGCTTAGGCGTCCTCATGAAGTATGATGAGTAGTAAAGGTCGCAACATGAAGCCATTCCATCCTAAACCCTTTCACTGCTAATTGACACTTCATTCCTTAATCGCAAAGTACCTATAAATGTTATACTAGCTAGAAAATTTCATTTCTTTAAGTATCCTGTTTTTTTTCCTAGAATGCTGGTAAGGATTTTGTACAGGTTTTTTGCGACTCAATCTTAGTCCTGTGAATAGTTGTATATCGTAGTGAAAGAGTTAAGAAGTCAACGTACAAACACGTGACGAAGTTAGGGGAAAAGGGGTTTGTTTAGTGACATTGATGAAAGGTTTCTACGCAGAGGAGCTGGAAAACAAACATTTAGTGAACTGCAGCTGGAGAGCATGAGCGAGAAACACGTGCACAGAGGCAAAAGGCGTCTTAGTTTTATGAGTTTGCTTCATATAAGATGTAACGAACAAATAAGTATTTCAGCCATTATTTTGGTCTGAAAAAATCAATTGCAACTAGTCTCCTACAACGATTAAATCTGTGAAGTCACAACTTCGCAAACCTGTACTAGGTAAATCTGCTTTTTCTAGTACTTTGTAGAAGTGTCCAGGATACAGACAAACTCGTTGTAAATGCAGCTACAGTTATATCAATATAAATAAAACTGTACAGTTTAAGTAAAATTAGTCGCCAGGAGCCGCACGTCCAACTCTGAGGCTGGCTGAACGAAGACTACCCATGCTGGGATGATTGCTGAGTCTGCTGGCTCAGGTCAGGACAGGAGCTGGCGTCCGGAGACAAAGGGATGAGGGGTGACCTCACTCCCACGTTGTGATGGCTGAGGTGGCCAGAGGCTGGGTCAGGTCCCAAGGAAAGGGTACGGAGAAGCAGGGAGAAGCGGGAGAAGCATCCCACTACAATGCTTGGCCACTCTTCTCGCGGTGTCCTCGCAACGATTAAAGCATCTGTGTAAGACACGTGATGTATGCACTTTAGCCAATCGCAAGTCTAAATAAAATCTTCAAGTGTGGTGGATCGCGGCAAATTATGCACTGGAAGCTACGAGCAAGAAAGACCACACGGACAGGAAACACCAAAACTTGCAGGTGCAAAGACTGATAGCATGAAATCCAAAGTCTTGGAATGACGGGATCAGCAACAAAGCAGTCAAGTTGCGTCGGTGACGGCTTAAAAAGTCAAGGGATGAAGCAGGGATGGCGTCGGTGATGGCTTGAAGTCGTACGGGAACAGGCTGGCTGGACAGGCTTGTCATAAAAAAAGCTTGAAAGAGGCCCTGAAAGCAGCTTGAAGAAAGTACCGTAGACGTGTACTAGCGTAGCAGTTTGCTTCGGTGACGACTTAGCAGGTAACCCGGAGGCGATGAAGGTAGCTGAAGCAGCTGGTGATGAGCAGGGTGCGTGGGCATGGAGGACTAGTAGCGTCGACTCCAATCCACCTCTGCCATTATTTTTATGCACTAGGTAAATCTGCTTCCTCTAGTACCTTGTAGAGGCGGCCAGGATAGAGATAAACTCATTGTAAAAGCAGCTGCAGATATATTAATATAAATGATATTTTACAATATAAATAAAGTGAGTCGCCAGGAGCTGCACATCCAACCTAGAAGCTGGTTGAACGAGGACTACTCATGTTGGGGTGGTTGCTGGGCCTACTGGCTCAGGTCAGGACAGGGGATCATGTCCGGAGACAAGTTGATGAGGACTGAGCTCTCCCACTTGGTGATGGCTGATGGGGCCAGAGGCTGGGTCAGGTCCCAAGGGAAGGACGCGGAAAATGGAAAGCAGGGGGGGGCGAAGCATCCCACCACAAACCATGTGCTATGGAGGACACAGCTAAGGCAAAATGACACACAAGTATGGTTTATAATATTCTGTGTGCTACCTCCCACTAGAGACAAAACCATCCACAATTATAGAATATTATATCCTCCTGCAAGTGAATAGTCTGCTTGCAGTCTTCTAGGGGTCTATAAGCAGCTACACACATGCAGAGTTATAAGAATCATCTGGCTTCAGAGCTTCCAGCAGCAGCTCTGAAAAAACAGCTGCATTTAACAGCGCAAAAACAATGATTACACAAGTACATCACAACAGACAAAGCTTAAGGTCAGAAAAAAAATAATCCAGGCTCCCAGTAGAAAACAGTCACTATGACGCATGGACGGAGAGGGTAAAAATCGTAGTCTACCACGAATTAAACTGGCACGAATACTCACTCAAGCCTGTGACCGATGTTTATCCTATCTAGCAAAAGGCAGGGGCATACTGCCGCTAACACTTATTCAGTTACAACTAATAATGACCCTCTAATACATTTCCCGTGCTTGTCACTCAGGCAATTTATGTGCAGTCTTCCCTACAACTACTCGACTGGCTCCTGGAACAACGGAAGACACAGGTCTCACCAGAGAGCTCCTCGACGAGGCGGTTAAGTCAGATGACAAGGAGGAGGGGATGGAACATTGGTTAGACATGGAGTTGAAAGCCATCCTGCACTGCACCTCCACCCATATACAAGTTCACTATGTAGTTAATGTTGCAAAAATTATTGTGGGCTAACTACAGGGGCTGGGTGGGTTCTGATCACTCTATATAAGAGGTCAACTCTTCTGTTATACAATATTTTGGACTCAACATGAGAGGACAAAAGGAAGTAAGAAACTTTAATAAGGGAATAAATCTAGGTGAGTGGGCATTTAAGATAAACTGGGTGAGGGCGGGCAAGCACTTATCGCGCCTCAGGAATATTCTTTCTTTCTCCTTTTCCCCACATCTTCTTTGTCTTATTTCTCTGTTCTTTATTCTTCTTCTCACAATCTTTATATCTCACTCTGCATAACAATATATATATATATATATATATATATATATATATATATATATATATATATATATATATATATATATATATATATATATATATATATATATATATATATATATATATATATATATATATATATATATATATATATATATATATATATATATATATATATATAATCACTTCATGTTGTAAGTCATTGGTCAGTTTAAGGTCACTTTGTGATTGGCTCAGATACTCTTTCTCTTTCTCTAGATTCTTTCACATAAATATAGAGCCGAGGTAAAGTCAGAGTCAGTTCAGTTCAGAGAGTGAGAGAGAGTCGAAGCATTCCGTCACGTCCATCTTTATCTGTGTCTGTCGATATCATTACTGTCATGGATCGGGGTCCCTTTACATTTTAACACCTGCCGATCACATGCGACTCCTGGTTGAGTCTCCAGGTAGACTAGGGTAGGACACTCAAAAGAAAGCACAGTCACAAATCTTCGACTTATATTTACACAGTAACTACAACAAAGGCCTGGCTAGCTATGGCTACACTCAGTGGCGTGTGGGCGGCACACAGAAAGAAATACCTATTCCTCCGGAAGTGAGGCCAATGCCCGGTCCTTTTACGTTGTGAGAGCACAGCCTTACGTTAAGTTACTGGATCACGAAGCCGGCACTATGCCGGCACTATGCACTGTATCACTCTGCCGCACAAGGAGCGACGACCACGTGGTCGCTGGGTGACTGGATATGCGCTCGAGAACAGGCCTTACCACAAATAACTCACCTAAGGCGTTCCACTGGTGTACTCACTCCTTCAGTCTGCTTCGATGAAAGCCAGCTTCGTCGGTCAGGGCTTTGGCTTACCGCTGCACCACGCTGTCCTATCTGCAGGCTGGTTCGGGAGGAGTCGAGGAGGGCACGTCTTTGGCGCTGGGTGACCCGGCCGGGAGTGAGACCTGGCAAGGTCGTGACCCGCTCACCTGGGCCCGCGCGCATTGATACAGGCTCCGCCCACCTGCCCGCATGGCAAATGGTTCTCTCCTATGATAGGGCGGTAATTTATTTCCCTCTCAAAATCTAGTGTTCCTGTGCTCTCACAATTACGTATACATATTCTGTTATTCATCATTAAATCAGGAAATTGACTTTGTCTGTTGTGTTACCTTTACTCGCACATAAACTACATAATCTAACAAATACCCACGAAATTCCATGCTACCAATATATTATCAACGGAGAATCAACAAGCCACCATAATCTATGTTGCTACCATCACCACCATCCAAAAAGTCTATCAGCCATTGAACAGGCGGCAGTGACTATCCATCTGAATCAGTGGTAGCAGCAGGTAGCAGAAATAACATCCAGAACATTTGGTGAGTAGCAGATCGCCCATCTAGAACAAGTGGTGGGCAGAGAAATTCATGCAGAACAAGTGGCGCAGTGTTTCATGCGATCGAGGAACACACAGATCCATTGACTTTCGTAATATGTACACGCTGAGACGCGTATATAGCGCCTCCATTGCACGCAAGTTGCAAGGCGTCATCTTAATAACGAAGGAAAAATTTGGGTTTCACAACGGACGTTCATAAGGTGGTGTTGAATAACCTTCAAGTGACTAGCCGCCTTCTGATTCTGCCTGTCATTCACCACACTCAAATCCTAGGTCAGCTAACCTCACCAGACGCCGCTCAGCTCCAGTCATCTCTGCTATCCACCCGGGCCGCCACTCTGACCCAGCCACCTCACTCTCCCGGCGTGCCTCATGCCGAGTCTTCGCTCGCCCCACGTCTCCGTTCCTGTCCATTACGCCGTTCCTGCTCTCCGCCGCTTCTTACCAGGCCCGGCGCTTGTCAATCGCGCCCGCTCCTGCTTCATCTGAGCAGGAGCTGAACATCATCTCCCGGCGGCCACACTTTTCGCTTCACCCACTTCGCTTCGCCAGGTCTCCTCCTATCTGCGCCACCCCTGCTTTCTCCAAGGTGTGGGTGTACCTTGGCTCTTTCCCCGAGCCATCTCCCACCCGTTACCCTCTCCCATCCGGTGGTACTCTTTGCCGCTCCTTATGCCACACACACCTCATCACTCTGCTCTCCGCCTGTGGCGGCCTCAGCTGGTCATCTTGCCGGACGGCCACTTGCAGCCTTTGCCTCATCTGCCTCGTCTTCCCAGGCCGCCGTGCACCTCACCGTCGTCTCATCGCCGCGCTCCCCACCAAGTGGTAGCCGCTCTCACCGCCGCTTCATCTGCGCTGATGCCCCTCCTTCTCGGGCTGCCTCAAGGTCATCTCTCCCGGTCTCCATCTGAGTCCCCCCAGCCGTCTCCAGTCATCGGGTTGTCTCCGCCATTCAATCCAATTTTCATTCGTTTTCTTGTCTTCTCCACTCCTCCTTCTTCTGGTGATAAGTTCTGTCTGCCTGTCTGACTGTCTCTGCCTGCCTGTCTGCCTGTCTCTGTCTGTCTGTCTATCAGTATATATATTATTTTCTTCTGTCCTGCATTATCATTTACTGTTAATTCTGTGTTACTCTGTGTCTTTTATCATATTTGTGAGTGTTATGATATATTTCCCTAACTTACGTTTTGTTGTGTTTTATTCAGTTTTAACTTGTGTTGGTTTATTCACTAATTCGTTTGTGCGGTTCACGACTCCTTATGAGGATAAGGTCACAGTCTGCACTGCCATCTTCATCACTATCTAACACAATGCCTGCTGACAACACAACACCATCTCACATCACATTCATCCATGAGTCTCACCAACTTCCTAACTTTTCTGGAGCTGACACAGAAACAGTTAATCAATCTATTCAGTGGATAGGGGAGCAATGTACCAGACGTTCCACCACTATTGATAAAGAGAAGATATCCATTTTAAAATCTTGTATCAGTTATGAGCTCTCGAATCTGGTTAGTCTTTGGGTTAAGTCAGATAAATTCGCTTTTCTCACTGCCTTTGATGTCTTCACCGCTCAACTCAGAAATCATTTCCAGAATCATTCATATCTTGAAGCCACAGTTTCTTTCCTCAAACTTTCAAAATCTTTCACTCAACACGTTCGATCACACGGTAATCCTTATAATGCAGAAAAAAATCACTTCATCCCTGAGCTCTGAATTGATCTCTCAACTCCAAGATTAAAAATAAAATTGGTTTACTGGTGACTTCTCTAAGAAGGAAGTAAAACGACTCGTAGCCTTTCACTTGTTCACCACCTTCTTTGATGGTTCTAATTTAAGGTCGCAAGTGACATAGAATTCAGCAAATCAGACTATATATGACGCGCTGAATGCCACAAGGGGTCAAGTGCCGAAAGTAAACAAACGAGTAAATCGCACTTAAAAGTAAGCACACTGCGTGCGTCGGTCGTTCATCGTCGCTTTATTTGATCTGTCTAGTGTATCCTAGACAGAGTATATGCAATTATTAGTAATACTTCGTTATAGACTATATTTTATTGGCTTTCACGTGATATACATGTGATATCTTTATGCTGAGTAATGAAAGAGTTATAAAATGCGGTGTAGGCGATGCCAGACGTACGATGTCTTCCACTATTCCTTTTTCGTCTCTCTCTCTCTCTCTCTCTCTCTCTCTCTCTCTCTCTCTCTCTCTCTCTCTCTCTCTCTCTCTCTCTCTCTCTCTCTCTCTCTCTTAGTTTTTAAGAATGCTCAGGGTTTTACAGTTACCACTTTTTTTATTAATTTTATTTTTATAACGATAATAATAATAATGATAATAATAATAATAATAATGATAATAATAATATTATTAATAATAATAATAATGATAATAATAATAATAATAATAATAATAATAATAATAATAATAATTATTATTATTATTATTATTATTATCATTATTATTATTATTATTATCATTATCATTATTATTAGTAGTATTAGTATCATTTCACTCAATCAATCTTACTATTACCACGAATGCTACTGGTAAAACAACACATTACAAACTCCTTGGTAATGTTTTGATTGTACGTATCCTCATAATTTTTTTTTTTTATTACCACGTTGTGAATCTTTCAATTCTGTCAGCGTCAACCTCACAGAAACCTTAGTCCCAACACTCAAAAGAACAATCATTGATGCTAATTTATTATCAGTACATAGGTGATGATTGTCAAGGATGAGAATGAACTAATGTCAAGCAGCGCCTCACTATACTGGTTTCTATTCTCAACATTCTTATACTATACCCTTTAAAAGGTTCGCAAGTGATTCACCTTTCCTTGTCAAGATCACATGAGAGAGAGAGAGAGAGAGAGAGAGAGAGAGAGAGAGAGAGAGAGAGAGAGAGAGAGAGAGAGAGAGAGAGAGAGAGAGAGAGAGAGAGAGAGAGAGAGAGAGAGAGAGAGAGAGAGAGAGAGAGAGAGAGAGAGAGAGAGAGAGAGAGAGAGAGAGAGAGAGAGAGAGAGAGAGAGAGAGAGAGAGAGAGAGAGAGAGAGAGAGAGAGAGAGAGAGAGAGAGAGAGAGAGAGAGTTGCACTATCAATGCAATGCGCTGTGTTTTTTTTTTTTTTTGTAGGAAGGACACTGGCCAAGGGCAACATAAATCCAATAAAAAAAAAAAAATATGCCCACTGAAATGCCAGTCCCACAAAATGGCCAAAGCAGTGGTCAAAAATTGATGAATAAGTGTCTTGAAACCTCCCTCTTGAAGGAATTCAAGTCATAAGAAGGTGGAAATACAGAAGCAGGCAGGGAGTTCCAGAGTTTACCAGAGAAAGGGATGAATGATTGAGAATACTGGTTAACTCTTGCGTTAGAGAGGTGGACAGAATAGGGGTGAGAGAAAGAAGAAAGTCTTGTGCAGCGAGGCCGTGGAAGGAGGGGAGGCATGCAGTTAGCAAGATCTGAAGAGCAGTTAGCATGAAAATAGCGGTAGAAAATAGCTAGATATGCAACATTGCGGCGGTGAGAGAGAGGCTGAATACAATCAGTTAGAGGAGAGGAGTTGATGAGACGAAAAGCTTTTAATTCCACCCTGTCTAGAAGAGCAGTATGAGTGGAACCCTCCAGACATGTGAAGCATACTCCATACATGGACGGATAAGGCCCTTGTACAGAGTTAGCAGCTGGGGGAGACGTCTCAGGACACCTAACTTCATAGAAGCTGTTTTAGCTAGAGATGAGATGTGAAGTTTCCAGTTCAGGTTATAAGTAAAGGACAGACCGAGGATGTTCAGTATAGAAGAGGGAGACAGTTGAGTGTCATTGAAGAAGAGGGGATAGTTGTCTGGAAAGTTGTGTTGAGTTGATAGATGGAGGAATTGAGTTTTTGAGGCATTGAACAATTCCAAGTTTGCTCTGCCCCAATGAGAAATTTTAGAAAGATCAGAAGTCAGGCGTTCTGTGGCTTCCCTGCGTGATATGTTTACCTCCTGAAGGGTTGGACGTCTATGGAAAGACGTGGAAAAGTGCAGTGTGGTATCATCAGCGTAGGAGTGGATAGGATAAGAAGTTTGGTTTAGAAGATCATTAATGAATAATAAGAAGAGAGTGGGTGACAGGACAGAACCCTGAGGAACACCACTGTTAATATATTTAGGAGAAAAACAGTGACCGTCTACCACAGCAGTAATAGATCGGTCAGAAAGGAAACTTGAGATGAAGTTACAGAGAGAAGGATAGAAACCGTAGGAGGGTAGTTTGGAAATCAAAGCTTTGTGCCAGACTCTATCAAAAGCTTTTGATATGTCCAAGGCAACAGCAAAAGTTTCACCAAAATCTCTAAAAGAGGATGACCAAGACTCGGTAAGGAAAGCTAGAAGATCACCAGTAGAGTGGCCTTGACGGAACCCATACTGGCGATCAAATAGAAGGGTGTGAAGTGATAGATGTTTAAGAATCTTCCTGTAGAAGATAGATTCAAAAACTTTAGATAGGCAGGAAATTAAAGCAATAGGACGGTAGTTTGAGGGACTAGAACGGTCACCCTTTTTAGGAACAGGTTGAATGTAGGCAAACTTCCAGCAAGAAGGAAAGCTAGATGTTGACAGACAGACAGCTGAAAGAGTTTGACTAGGCAAGGTGCAAGCACGGAGGCACAGTTTCGGAGAACAATAGGAGGGACCCCATCAGGTCCACAAGCCTTCCGAGGGTTTAGGCCAGCGAGGGCATGGAAAACATTATTGCGAAGAATTTTAATACGTGGCATGAAGTAGTCAGAGGGTGGAGGAGAGGGAGGAACAAGCCCAGAATTGTCCAAGGTAGAGTTTTTAGCAAAGGTTTGAGGGAAGAGTTCAGCTTTAGAAATAGATGTGATAGCAGTGGTGCCATCTGGTTGAAATGGAGGAGGGGAAGAAGAAGAAGCAAAGTTATTGGAGATATTTTTGGCTAGATGCTAGAAATCACGAGGGAAGTTAGATCTTGAAAGATTTTGACATTTTCTGTTAATGAAGGAGTTTTTGGCTAGTTCGAGAATAGACTTGGCATGGTTCCGGGCAGAAATATAAAGTGCATGAGATTCTGGTGATGGAAGGCTTAAGTACCTTTTGTGGGCCACCTCTCTATCATGTATAGCACGAGAAAAAGCTGTGTTAAACCAAGGTTTAGAAGGTTTAGGACGAGAAAAAGAGTGAGGAATGTATGCCTCCATGCCAGACACTATCACCTCTGTTATGCGTCAGCACACAAAGACGGGTCTCTGACATGGAAGCAGTAGTCATTCCAAGGAAAATCAGCAAAATACCTCCTCAGGTCCCCCAACTAGCAGAGGCAAAACGCCAGAGGCACCTTCGCTTAGGGGGGTCCTGAAAAGGGATTGGAGTGATAGGACAAGATAAAGATATGAGATTGTGATCGGAGGAGCCCAACGGAGAAGAAAGGGTGACAGCATAAGCAGAAGGATTAGAGGCCAGGAAAAGGTCAAGAATGTTGGGCGTATCTCCAAGACGGTCAGGAATTCGAGTAGGGTGTTGCACCAATTGCTCTAGGTCATGGAGAATAGCAAAGTTGTAGGCTAGTTCACCAGGATGGTCAGTGAAGGGAGAGGAAAGCCAAAGCTGGTGATGAACATCGAAGTCTCCAAGAATGGAGATCTCTGCAAAAGGGAAGAGGGTCAGAATGTGCTCCACTTTGGAAGTTAAGTAGTCAAAGAATTTCTTATAGTCAGAGGAGTTAGGTGAGAGGTATACAGCACAGATAAATTTAGTTTGAGAGTGACTCTATAGTCGTAGCCAGATGGTGGAAAACTCGGAAGATTCAAGAGCGTGGGCACGAAAGCAGGTTAAGTCATTGCGCACATAAACGCAGCATCCAGCTTTGGATCGAAAGTGAGGATAAAGAAAGTAGGAGGGAACAGAAAAGGGGCTAATGTCAGTTACCTCAGACACCTGAGTTTCAGTGAGGAAAAGAAGATGAGGTTTAGAAGAGGAGAGGTGGTGTTCTACAGATTGAAAATTAGATCTTAGACCGCGAAAGTTGCGGAAGTTAATGAAGAAAAACTTGAGGGGGATAACAAGACACTTAGGGTCGTCGACAGAAATGCAGTCCGACCTGGGGACATTTATGGTCCCCTCCCCAGATGGGGACTCCGAGGCTGGTGTAGGAGTCGCCATGATGATTTTAAAATTTTTGAGTGAAGGGTTTGTGTGTTATTAGGTGCTTGTAGTTTTGTGTGGAGGAAGAGAGTTATCTTTAGAGGGCAGGCTGTGACTGCCCCCTTGTGTTGTGAGGCACAAAGGGAAACGTTCAGTGAGGTCACAGCTGGGTTTAAGTTCACAGCACTCCCTGAACAGTGCTTTAGACCTCACTGGGAGTAATTATCGTTTCGGCAGGTGTCTACTGCCAAATTAACTAGCTCTGATTTGGTTTTGAAAAGCATATCTTCACTATAAACTGTCTTTTAAGGGTAATGAGACGGTTAATAGTGAGGATCTGATGTTATTTGTTCACTACATTTTTATCTTCTACCCTTTGAAAGATTCGCAAATGATTTGCCTTCGCTTTTCAAAATCACAGGAGAGAGAGAGAGAGAGAGAGAGAGAGAGAGAGAGAGAGAGAGAGAGAGAGAGAGAGAGAGAGAGAGAGAGAGAGAGAGAGAGTGCACTATCACCATGGTAAAGCGCCGTGTTGCCTAACTAACACCTTATGGTAGAGCACTCTCTCTCTCTCTCTCTCTCTCTCTCTCTCTCTCTCTCTCTCTCTCTCTCTCTCTCTCTCTCTCTCTCTATCTATCTATCTATCTATCTATCTATCTAACTATCTATCTATCTATCTCTCTTAGCAATAGATAAGTAATAATTATACCTTAATAACATACTTTCTTATAATAACTTGACGCAAAACATACGGATATGGGCATTACCAATACCGCAAGACAGTTTGGGCTGCCTAGTGTGGTACGTGTTGATAGAAATAACTTGCGTGTCCCACCAATTAATTCTTTTTTTTTTATTGTCAATTATGGAAACTTACCTGTTTGTAACGCTAATTTGTTGAGTAACAATAGCGTACATTAATGTTTTGTGTTAGAATTAAACATCATTATCAACAGCTGCCTCTTCAAACATCTGATATTTACTGAATGAGATAGTGATGGCGATAGCATGATTGATGAAGTAAACATTGTAATGATTAATGGACGTTAGCTGCAGGCACAATAGAGATACGGTCACACCGATGTTATTTCTAACAAGTGAATTATTATAAAACAGAATACATTATTAACTCCATTTCACGGTAGTTGGCGCTTGTCCCTTTGTTGCACGCAGCTACTGCTACTCCTATATGACGTCTGCAAAGTAACATCTGCTAAACGTCCTCTTCCCACTTCTGAGCCTGTCCAGGTACTTGACGCTCATGCATCTGACGCTTCCACCCCAGCTCCTCACCCACCATCTCGTCCTTCTTCCACACATCTCAGGAACCAGATATATGTGTTTATTTCTATATTGTATCAAATGTATCTTTCAGTGCAGATCCTCTCATAAGCTTCAACACCATGTCCAAATATGACATCAGCTTTATTTCCTGCTCTCTATGAAATAGTTCATAGGAATACTTATATTCTACTGTTCTCCCCTGTAATAATTTTCTTTCTTTTGATGGTGTGGTAACGTCCGTCGCGACTCTCCCTTCTCTAAGCAACCAGACATTCTCAGCTCGGTATTCTCAAATGCCTGCCCCAGCTCGGTGTCAATAACAGACTGACCCACTGAAAAGACTCAGACTCCAGGCAGGATACTGGGTTTCGGTACCACTTTCTTGTCATATGCAAAGCACTTTCCAAGGAAAAGACCTTGGTTGATCCTTATAGGACCTCCAGTAGTGTTCACTACCAAAGCATCAGTGACATGACTCTTTCTAATTGTGGAAAGAGTCGATTCAACTGCCAATCGCTTGACATTACCTATACCTTCAAGGCAGATGTCACTGCCTACAGGAGCTTCTGAAACACAAATTTGAATCTGTTTTGCCACATGAGCAGGAATGTCATAATTTGCATTGACAATTACTTTGGCTTCCCTCCATGCTTCCATCATATTCTTATCTCTTATATGAGACTGGACATATTGAATCATATGAGGCTCTCCCATTGGATCTCTGTCCATTCCTTAATGATGAACCATTACTGGGTTGCATGGAAATCAAAGGCATAGGATTTCATCCCTTCCAGATGTTTTCCGCAGTACATTACTATCTGGTGAGACTTCATGGCTTTTAACCCTAACAAACCATCAAAAGGAAGTTTAAAGTTACTGACTACATAAAAATCTGTTTGAATAGGTTGAATATTCTTAGACAATCTTATTGGTAAGGAAATTATTCCTTAGATTTTCAGGGCTGACCCGTTGACACCAGAAATATTCAGGTCACTTGGACGGACCATTCATTTACCATCACGTGGATTCTGTTTCAGAATCTTGTAAGATTCCTTAGAAATTACGTTTACTGTGGCCCCAGTGTCTACAACCAAAGATAAGCGATGCCATTATGTATGGTTGGTTGTTAGCAGCATTTATAGTTGAGTACACTGACATGTCAGAAGAATTTGTTGCCTCAGCGTCTTGCGGATTTGAGTGTTTTAGTCGGGTTTGTTTATTACAGTGCACTGGTCTTATCCCGATTGCTTTGTACTGCTCGTGCTAGTTCTGGCCTGTTTTTCATTTCTCATTGGGTTGCAACGTCCTACCTGTGTTCACATGGGGGGATGTGCCTGCTTTTGATCTAACAGTGAGCTTACTCCCTTTTGTTTTATTTTCCGAGTTGTATTTATTTAATGCCAGATTCTGTTTTTTTTTTGTTTCTTAAAGGACCTTTTTTTTCAATATGACCTATTTTGTGGCAATACGTGCAGACATTTCCACGCTTTGCCATGGCTGCCGCACAAGGTTGGGGATGGTCGTTATCTTTGAGCGGAGCGACCAGTGAAGTGAGGTTTGAGTTCCTCAGGAGGTACCAGGTTGACTCCTTTTTTTTTCTCTCTCTCTAGCTAACACTGCAAGATGTGTCTCCCTACTGTGTCTCCCGGCTTAAAACTAAAGTAACTTGCGTTTTTTCTCACTTCCTCATTCACCAATGTTATGCAAAAGATAAATTCCAGAAATCTTCTGAAATTTATTTTTGTCATGTTGTCGTCCTGGAACTAGTTGTTAAGCTGTAAGACGTTCATGTAGTCTGTTACGAACTGGTACGTCGAGATTAAGGCCTTCATTCCGTAATGAGAGCTAGCTTCAGCTGTTCACCTAACATCCACCTTGGAAGCTAGTGCCATGAGATCAGTTTGGCTCTTGCCTCCAAAAATGTTCATGAAATTTTTCTTGAAATTAGCATAACTGGTCCCTATTTCAAGTGAACTGAAAGCGCTGGTATTCATCATGCGTGATACATCTCAAGCCAGTTTGGACCTAACGAAAGAGATCTTGTCCTCATTTGTGATAGTATCTGATCTCATAACATCTTCACCCAAACGGAGCCATGAGCTCGTTCTTGCTGGTTTTCTCTGCAAAATTTTGATATTGATTCAGAAATAGGAAGTACCTTCAGTGTAAATACATGCAAGGCATTAGGAAAGCTAATAGAAAAAGAAACAGAAGCATCAGCATTAGCCATGAGTGCTGCTGATAATGATGGGTATTTATTCCCTGATCTTGTAATCAACACGTTCTCGTCCTCATGAGACACGGTATTTACCACTGTAGTGGAATTTTGTTCTGTTGATAATTCTTCTCATGAGCTAGTATCTTCCGCTTGGGACTGACACTCCAGTTCATAAATTTCTGGTAACTTCTCAGCTTTAGCCATAGATGTAGCATTATTATTCTTCCTTAATTAGTATTAATTAAACACTTGCATTACATTTCTATTGTCCAAAGGCGTCTCTGCCTTAAAAGAAGAATGGCTAGTACTGCCAGAGATGTGAAAATTTTAACTGAGTGAGAAGTCGAACGACAGAAATTGAATTTTCCGGGCTATCCCTAAATAATCAACAGAAAACGGAAGCGAGTGCTCCGTCCAACTAAAAAGAAAACGGTATATGAAGGACAGACTAAATTATTTTAATCTGCACAAAGGTAACGTCATCTCACTGCAAAATAGGTAAGTTATACATGAACCATAACAGTGTTTGCGTTACAGTAAGTGTTTTATTTAATATTTGTGTGCTGTACCACTAAGTGTTTGTACTCACAACTGTAGCCAGAGAAATTAACACAAAGTAGTATATGTCGTCCTCCTCTTGGGAAGACTCCTTAGGTCATGGGAAGCTCCTCTTGGGGTGATGGTGTCCTTATAGGATCCTGTAGAATTCCTGCAGCTGGGGGAGGTGTTGGTCTGCGCCGAGAATCTCTGCGCTGATGATGTCTTCGCCAAGAATCTACGACGAACAATAAAACCGAAGGGAAATTATGTTAGGTTTCGCCGTGAGCCTTATAAGTCTCCTCTTCTATAACAGGGAGAAGTGAATCTTAGGAGTAGCAGATTAGGTGAGTAAGGCGAGTCCGTTAGGCGAGCCGCTCCTGGCTGGGTGCGAGTGTTTTTGGTTTCTCAGCGTAAGTTCCATAAACAACGTCAGCTCACTCCTCGTTACTCTCCTCATTACACTGCCACTGTTTACCGTGTTCTCCGTTTCGGTGTTCATTTATCACTTTACTTTCAACCAGTTTATTGATATTGCACTTGGCACTGGAGTTAATTATTCGTATCTCACCGCTGTCACCAAATGTTCCAGTGGGGTTAAATTAACCATTACCCCTGGACACTATTAATTATTTTCTTACCTTTATGTTTTAGATAAAGTCATTCGAGGTGAGTTTCTGTGGTTTTCAGGTGAATGTCAAAGGTGAACGTTTAAAAATATGTACTTTTAGGTATATCTCGGAGAAGGATGTGACGTATACGGGACAACAGATGTCCTATGTGTGGTACACCCAGGCCGGAGCAGACTCGGGGGACGCTTAGCGCCTTCGAAAAGAGCTGACAGCAGAAATATGGGCGTGTTGACCGCACTCACAGTATATGAATATAATTATAACTATAGCTCTCTAATTACATAAATCAGTCAAAGGAAAAACTACTTATAGCTAAAGATAATACATGCCAAAATACATTTAAGAAAGATTAACTACGGGAAATACTTAGATAATGTAATGTAGGTGCTACCGATTATTTATCGATGGCAATTAAGGGATTATATGAAGTTCCAGTGTGTGTGTGTGTGTGTGTGTGTGTGTGTGTGTGTGTGTGTGTGTGTGTGTGACGTATTGTGGCGTCATCATGTCCGCCTCACTCTTATACGTTAACACCCCACTACCTACACTTATACATAAATATATACATACACTTATATTGCTAACTAGACAAAAAAAAAAATAAAAAAATATATATATATATATATATATATATATATATATATATATATATATATATATATATATATATATATATATATATATATATATATATATATATATATATATATATATATCAGTTTGCTTACCTTAAAATGCAATTTATTCGTTTGTTTACTTTTGGCGTTTGGCCCCTTGTCGCAGCCAGCTACTCATTTATGACACTGAAGAAATCCTAGCTGAGGTATACATAACTACAACAGCATATTTGACCCCATGTGTCATTTCATGCACGTTAGCAGAGAAATGCTGCACCCTTAGAGAGGAAGAGGAATCAGATACTTACCGAAAATAACTAGAAAAATTAAGGAACTTTCACGAAATGAGGGATACCGTAAAGAGCCCAGCTGGTGTTTGTTGACGACGCGCGCTTGATCCTTCTGGAAACTTTAATACTTCATAGAAAGTATGAGAGGGGGTACTACGCATGTAATGTATATATATATATATATATATATATATATATATATATATATATATATATATATATATATATATATATATATATATATATATATATATATATATATATATATATATATATATATATATATATATATATATATATATATATATATATATATATATATATATATAATGCCGTTATTTGGAAATTTATTACGGATTGGGCAGCCCTACATCTCCTTAAAATCCCCTCACTTAAAAGTTCCAAAAGTTGTTACTGCCATAAGCAAAAGCAGCGGCTAAAGGTGATTGAACTAACCCTGTGTAATGCAACTGTTTGCTATGCTAACGCCACGTGGTTGCGCGAGTACGGGAGTGTGCGCGTGTTGGATGTGTTTTTCTGTCTCTTCTGTCCCGGCCATAGTGGTGTGCAAGAAACAATGAGACAAGTATTCAAGAAACCGGTTCCTTGGGAGGGCGAAACCGCCGAAATCAGTTCCGGAAACGGTTCCATGGGCAATCGGTAGAGCGCGGCAGGTGAGTATCCGAGTCTCAGAACCGCCAGCGAGGTGCTTGGTGGTTACCAGGCTGTAGCGGTTCCGGAACCGGTTCCGTGGAGAATCGGTAGAGCGCGGCTGGTGAATCAAATTCACAATTTGTAGAACACCACCTCTCCTCTACTAAACCTCTTCTTTTCCTCACTGAAACACAGATGTCTGAGGCAACTGACAGTAGCCCATTTTCCATTTCCTCCTACTTTCTTTACCCTCATTTTCAGTCCAAAGCTGGATGTTGCGCTTATGTGCGCAACGACTTAACCTGCTTTCGTGCCCATGATCTTGAAACTTACGAGTTTTCACCATCTGTCTACGACTACAGAGTCACTCTCAAATTAAATTTATCTGTGCTCTATACCTATCGCCAGACTCCTCTGACAATAAGAAATTCTTTGACTACTGAACTTCCAAAGTGGAGCACATTCCGACTCTCTTCCCTCTTGCGGGGATCTCCATTCTTGGAGACTTCAATGTTCACCACCAGCTTTCGCTTTCCTCTCCCTTCACTGACCATCCTGGTGGTGAACTAACCTTTAACTTTGCCATCTTCTACGACCTAGAGCAATTGGTGCAACACCCTACTAGCTTTCTTGACTGTCTTGGGGATACTTCCAACATTTTTTACCTTTTCCTAACCTCTAGTCCTTCCTGTGCTGTTACCCTCTCTTCTCCGTTGGGCTCCTCCGATCACAATCTCATATCTGTATCTGGTCCTATCTCTGCAATCTCTCCTCAGCATCCCCCCAAAGTGGAGGTGCCTCTGGCGTTCTGGCTCTGCTAGTTGGGGAGACCTGTGTAGGTATTTTTCTGATTTTCCTTGGAATGATTACTGGTTCCGTGTCAGAGACCCGTCCCTGTGTGCTGAGCGTGTTATACATGATAGAGAGGTGGCTCACAAAAGGCACTTTAGTCTTCAATCACCAGAATCTCATGCACTTCATATTTCTGCCTGGAACTATGCCAAGTCTGTTCTCCAACTAGCCAAAAATTCCTTCATTAATAGAAAGTGTCAAAATCTTTCAAGATCTAACTTCATAACTTATGGCATCTAACCAATAGCATCTCTAATAACACTGATTCTTCTTCTTTCCCTCCTTTATTTCAACCAGATGGCACCAATGGTATCACATCTATCTCTAAAGCTGAACTGTTCGTTCAAACCTTTGCTAAAAACTCTATCTTGGACGATTCAGTGCTTGTTCCTTCCTCTCCTCCACTCTCTGAATACTTCATTAAAATTTTCTGATTACTCTATTAAAAATTCTTTGCAATGATGTTTTCCATGCCCTCGCTGGCCTAAACTCTCAGAAGGCTTATGGACTTGATGGGGACCCTCCTATTTTTCTTCGAAACTGCAGTTATGTGCTTGCACCTTACCTAGTCAAACTCTTTCAACTCTGTCTGTCAACACCTACTTAATCTAAAGTGGAAACTTCACATCTCATCTCTAGGTAAAACAGCTTCTTTGAAGTTAGACATTCTGAGAGGTCTCCCGCAAGTTTTTCTCACCCCCCCCCCAAGCTGCTAACTCTGTACAAGAGCCTTATCCGTCCATGTATGGAGTGTGCTTCACATGTGGGAGGGGCGCGGTTCCACCCTTACTGCCCTTTTAAACAGGGCGAAATCAAAAAGCTTTTCGTCTCACAAACTCCTCTTCTCGAACTGACTGTCTTCAGCCTCTTTTTGATCGCTGCAATGTTGCATCTCTAACTATCTTCTACCGTTATTTTCATGCTAACTGCACTTCTGATCTTGCTAACTTCATGCCTCCTCTCCTCCCTCGGCCTCGCTGCACAAGACTTTCTTCTTTCTCTCACGCTTATTCTGTCCATTTCTCTAATATCAGTATTCTTAGTCATTCATCCCTTTCTGTGGTAAACTCCGGAACTCCCTGCCTGCTTTTGTATTTCTGCCTTCCCATGACTTGAATCCCTTTAAGAGGTAGGTTTGAAGACACTTATCCTTCAATATTTGACTACCGCTTCGAACCCTGTTCGGGGACCGGCATCTAGTAGGCTTTTTTTTTTTTTTTTTTTTTGTTTATTTAGCCGGTGCCCTTCCTATAAGTAAAAAAAAAAAAAAAAAAAAAAAAAACAGTCTCGGAACCGTCAGCGCTGTTCCGGGACTCATCTAACATACTGGCGGATATGATTACAGAGTACCGACTCCCGGTCCCGAGAGATCGATGGTCCGGGATAGATACTGAATTTATTTGATGCTTACTCTTATCTCACGCAGGATTTAATCAATAATAAACATGCTTGAGTTTATATTAACTCGCATATTCAGTGGGACGTCTGGCGCGGTGTTGCACATTTGGTAAAATTCCAATGCATTTCACCTTGTCTTTACAGATTTAAGCATACGATGCAACATCAGACAACGTGTGCTCTATATAATTCCACAGTGGAACAGATCTACTTCGCTTCGATGTCATTCTTTTGTTAAATTGACTAGATTTAAGCATGATAAATCCTCTAATACAGCAAATTCAGATATAATCTCGATATGAGCACCTTTAACGCCCTGAATTTGAAAAATCCTTGGTGCTTGAAAAAAATGTTCCGTTACTGTTCGAGACAGAAAGGATTACAGAACAATCAACATATAAGATATCTGATTTATCTACGCAGGTAAGGTTTTTATTTATTCATGAAGACAAAGGTCATAGCCCTCCTTTAGGTTGGCAGTCTTAACTCTTGTGACCCGTCACCGGTAGTGCACCAATATTTGAGACGCCTAAAGCCAGAGTAACGTAAGCGCCAGAAATAGAAAGCCAAGATCAAAGTTTTGCAACATTCAGAATCCAATATATCCTCAATTGAGATAGGAAGCAGGGCTTGGCTTCAAAATGCTTCTTATTGCATGTGGTTTACAGCCTAACCCTGGGCATTTAGTGAAATTAAAGCATTCTCAAAAGGTTAATGGATGACTGCTTTTTTATCCGTTTTATTTGTGGAAAAAAAAACAACACTTGCAATATTTTGTTTATCAAACAGGCATGCACTGTTTATTCTGTTTCTGTGTCAAGTTGTTTCAATAGCATGTAGTTTATTGAGATTCTCCACCACTGAAGCCATTCTTGATTGATGTACTAATTTTATTAAGCAAAAACGTAAGCGACACTCATGCACGTACTTCCTAATTTGACCACATAATAACATTGGAGAATGATTACGCACACTTTTCCTTCCCTAGAGGGTTCTGGCTCCTCAGGGGGGGGGGGTGTTGTCCGCCATAATAATGAAATCTTGCGTATTAGCGTAAAAGAAAGGCAGAGTGACATTCAATAGTGACGAGCTGGCGGAGGCTGCATAAGTATCTGTGGGTGTGAGGTTTGGGGGAGGCAGGCTGCTGTCAGTCGTGTCGCGTGACGCGCAGCGCGTGCCATCATTGGCTCGCTGGCTGCTAGGTGGGAGTTACTTCATTGAGCACCACCCGCTCATCGCCTTGCTTCGAGAGCGACACGAAAGGTCTACAGATAACTGCATTTGGGTGGATTTTCGACCCTATTGCGTTGTCCATTCTAACTTTTACTCTGCTTCCAGCCACAGTAGGAAGGTGGGGAAATACAATGCGATAAAAAATTATAATTTCGGCCGGAGTGTCGCTTTCGTTACTCTGGCTCTAGGTGCCTCATATATATATATATATATATATATATATATATATATATATATATATATATATATATATATATATATATATATATATATATATATATATATTCTATGTAATGATGTCATAGAGTATCAACCAAACTACAAAAACAGATTACACTTATGGCAACACTAAATGTGCATCATATTGGCTAACATGAAAGAAATATTTTCATATCATTCAGGCAATTTCTTTGAATATTAGACACGGACACTCATTGATATTTAATTGTATTACACTATGTTCTTTGGTAGATACCATTTTTTTTTTTTATGTAGGAAGGATACTGGCCAAGGGCAACAAAAATCTAATAAAAAAATGCCCACTGAAATGCCAGTCCCATAAAAGGGTCAAGGCAGTGGTCAAAAATTGGTGGATAAGTGTCTTGAAACCTCCCTCTTGAAGGAATTCAAGTCATAGGAAGGTGGAAATACAGAAGCAGGCAGGGAGTTCCAGAGTTTACCAGAGAAAGGGATGAATGATTGAGAATACTGGTTAACTCTTGCGTTAGAGAGGTGGACAGAATAGGGGTGAGAGAAAGAAGAAAGTCTTGTGCAGCGAGGCCGCGGAAGGGGGGTAGGCATGCAGTTAGCAAGATCAGAAGAGCAGTTAGCATGAAAATAGCGGTAGAAGACAGCTAGATATGCAACATTGCGGCGGTGAGAGAGAGGCTAAAGACAGTCAGTTAGAGGAGAGGAGTTGATGAGACGAAAAGCTTTTGATTCCACTCTGTCTAGAAGAGCAGTATGAGTGGAACCCCCCCAGACATGTGAAGCATACTCCATACATGGACGGATAAGGCCCTTGTACAGAGTTAGCAGCTGGGGGGGTGAGAAAAACTGGCGGAGACGTCTCAGAACACCTAACTTAATAGAAGCTGTTTTAGCTAGAGATGAGATGTGAAGTTTCCAGTTCAGATTATAAGTAAAGGACAGACCAAGGATGTTCAGTGTAGAAGAGGGGGACAGTTGAGTGTCATTGAAGAAGAGGGGATAGTTGTCTGGAAGGTTGTGTCGAGTTGATAGATGGAGGAATTGAGTTTTTGAGGCATTGAACAATACCAAGTTTGCTCTGCCCCAATCAGAAATTTTAGAAAGATCAGAAGTCAGGCGTTCTGTGGCTTCCCTGCGTGATATGTTTACCTCGTGAAGGGTTGAACGTCTATGAAAAGACGTGGAAAAGTGCAGGGTTGTATCATCAGCGTAGGAGTGGATAGGACAAGAAGTTTAGTTTAGAAGATCATTAATGAATAATAAGAAGAGAGTGGGTGACAGGACAGAACCCTGAGGAACACCACTGTTAATAAATTTAGGAGAAGAACAGTGATCGTCTACCACAGCAGCAATAGAACGGTCAGAAAGGAAACTTGAGATGAAGTTACAGAGAGAAGAATAGAAACCGTAGGAGGGTAGTTTGGAAATCAAAGCTTTGTGCCAGACTCTATCAGAGGCTTTTCATATGTCCAAGGCAACAGCAAAAGTTTCACCAAAATCTCTAAAAGAGGATGACCAAGACTCAGTAAGGAAAGCCAGAAGATCACCAGTAGAGCGGCCTTGACGGAACCCATACTGGCGATCAGATAGAAGGTTGTGAAGTGATAGATGTTTAAGAATCTTCCTGTTGAGGATAGATTCAAAAACTTTAGATAAGCAGGAAATTAAAGCAATAGGACGGTAGTTTGAGGGATTAGAGCGGTGACCCTTTTTAGGAACAGGTTGAATGTAGGCAAACTTCCAGCAAAAAGGAAAGGTAGATGTTGACAGACAGAGCTGAAAGAGTTTGACTAGGCAAGGTGCAAGCACAGAGGCACAGTTTCGGAGAACAATAGGAGGGACCCCATCAGGTCCATAAGCCTTTCGAGGGTTTAGGCCAGCGAGGGCATGGAAAACATCATTGCGAATAATTTTAATAGATGGCATGAAGTAGTCAGAGGGTGGAGGAGAGGGAGGAACAAACCCAGAATCGTCCAAGGTAGAGTTTTTAGCAAAGGTTTGAGCAAAGAGTTTAGCTTTAGAAATAGATGTGATAGCAGTGGTGCCATCTGGTTGAAGTAGAGGAGGGAAAGAAGAAGAAGCAAAGTTATTGGAGATATTTTTGGCTAGATGCCAGAAATCACGAGGGGAGTTAGATCTTGAAAGGTTTTGACATTTTCTGTTAATGAAGGAGTTTTTGGCTAGTTGGAGAACAGACTTGGCATGGTTCCGGGCAGAAATATAAAGTGCACGAGATTCTGGTGATGGAAGGCTTAAGTACCTTTTGTGGGCCACCTCTCTATCATGTATAGCACGAGAACAAGCTGTGTTAAACCAAGGTTTAGAAGGTTTAGGACGAGAAAAAGAGTGAGGAATGTACGCCTCCATGCCAGACACTATCACCTCTGTTATGCGCTCAGCACACAAAGACGGGTCTCTGACACGGAAGCAGTAGTCATTCGAAGGAAAATCAGCAAAATACCTCCTGTCCCCCAAACTAGCAAAACCCCAGAGGCACCTTCGCTTAGGGGGATCCTGAGGAGGGATTGGAGTGATAGGACAAGATAAAGATATGAGATTGTGATCGGAAGAGCCCAACGGAGAAGAAAGGGTGACAGCATAAGCAGAAGGATTAGAGGTCAGGATAAGGTCAAGAATGTTGGGCGTATCTCCAAGACGGTCAGGAATACGAGTAGGGTGTTGCACCAATTGCTCTAGGTCATGGAGGATAGCAAAGTTGTAGGCTAGTTGACCAGGATGGTCAGTGAAGGGAGAGGAAAGCCAGAGCTGGTAGTGAACATTGAAGTCTCCAAGAATGGAGATCTCTGCAAAAGGGAAGACTTTACAAGACTTCCTAAATAATATTAATGATTACATACATATTTTAAACACTACATAAATATTTTAACTCATGCGTATCTGCCTGCCATCAGTACTCATATGGAACCGTTAAGGTAGAACCAGTGTCGCAGGTTTTAGTGACCAGCTAGCTCCACAAGTGACCAAAGGCGTTTTTACCAGCGCATCAGAATATCAAACGCTATCAAACAGTGTTTGATGTTCTTGCTTGGTTTTACCAAACGCCTGGGACAGACGTTTGATATACGGCAGCGAATCTGCCCAGAATAGCAAACACGCACTGTGATTGGCTGAAAGGTATTGCCATTCCTTTCACATTTAATAATCACGATTCTGAGGCTCTAAGGATTATGATAATTGTTTTATATGAAAAGATCAAAGTAGTAACTTGTTCCTGGCATTAGAATTCAAAAGAATTGTCCATAAGACTTGAAATAAATGGTTGTGTCGTCTTGTGATACGTCGACACTGTTCAGACATATGTCTAGTGAGGGACGTCCGTGGCAGTTCATGTGGTTGTGACTTCGTCTTCCAGTTATGTGAACTTGGTATAGTTTATGCTATATTTCTGTATAATACTTGCTGAAAAATAAGAATTAAAGGATTACCTTATTGCTGTATGCTACTGATATCAGTATTAAAGCAAATATATCGGAGAAATTATATTTGTTTTGAAATGCTGCTGCGATAACACGAATATTGCGTACATCATGGACGCTCCATTGTTGTGACTGTTCTGTGTAGCGGCATCACGACGATTTCATTCCACATTTTAACATTCCATAGAACATTTTAAATAACTCTATCATATCCCCTCTTATACATCTCCTCTCAAATGAAAACATGTTTAATTCCTTTAATCTATCTCTATACTCCAGGCGCTTTATCATCCTAGTTACTCTTCTCTGAACTGCTTCTAAGATGTTAATATCCTGCCTATAATGGGGTGACCAGGCCTGTATGCAATACTCTAAATGGGGCCTAACATATGAATTATATAAGCTACGCACCACTTCCTTACTTTTATAACTAACATTTCTACTTATAAAACCCAGGATCCCATTTGCCCTATTTCTTGCTTCTAAACATTGCTTTGAAAATTTCATAGTCCTGTCTATCACTGCACCTAAATCCTTTCTCTCCTCTACTGCCTCTAGCCAACATTCCTCCATCTCATAGCTAAAGTTTGTTGTCTTTACCTAAATGCATAACCTGACACTTTTAGAATTAAACTCCATCTGGCACCTGTCTGCCCATGCTATCAGCCTGTCCAGGTCTCGTTGTATTCTGTAATTGTCCTTTTCACCCTGTACTGCACATGCTATCAGCCTGTCCAGGTCTCGTTGTATTCTGTAATTGTCCTTTTCACCCTGTACTGCACATGCTATCAGCCTGTCCAGGTCTCGTTGTATTCTGTAATTGTCCTTTTCACCCTGTACTGCACATGCTATCTTAGTATCATCTGCAAACTTTAAGACTTTTCTACTAATTCCTATATCTACATCATTAATATACACCAAGAAAAGAAGAGGTCCTAGCACTGATCCTTGGGGTACCCCACTAATCACTTCCTTCCACTCAGACATTGCCCCATTTAATACTACTCTCTGTTTCCTATCAGAAAGCCATGAGACGGTGCGAGCGAGAGTCGTCTGGTAGCACAGTAGTCGTGTTTACCAAAAGCCAAGCCGAAACATCAAACAGTGTTTGATATTCTGATGCGCTGGTAAAAACGCCTCAAGTACGCGCACAGTCATATTTTCAATGCCAGACGTATGGCTCATTTACTCCCAGCCATGGCAACGCACAGACCACATTGGACCCCCTCTTAAGGACACTTATGTTATTCTCGGAAGAACGTTTAGGCGTTGGCCGAGATCCGTTAGCTACCATGCCACATCACACAATTTCTCTTTAATATATAAATGTATGAACCCCAAGGGATTTTATCAGGTATACAAGACGAAGAATAAGAATACTATGGGTCCATTAAAGGCAGCAGATGGGGAGCTGGTTAGTTCTGAGTAAGCGATTAGTATTTTTTTTTTTATTATCTTCACTCAGGAAAACATGCAGGATATGCCAAAATAGTAAACAGATATTTAGAGCAGATGAAAATGAGAAGCTGATAGATATTTTCATAACTAAGGAGATAGTGGAACAGAATAGTTAGAAAAAGCTAAAAAATTCAAGACATCAGGACCAGATGAAATATATCCCAGAGTACTTAAGGAATGCAAAGAGGTTATTAGTGAGCCGTTAGTTTCTGTCTTTAGGAAATCACTTGAGTCAGGTGAGGTACCAGTAATGTAGATGCAAGCTAATGTAGTACCCATCTTTAGGAAAGGAGATAAAACTTTAGCGTCTAATTATAGACCTGTTAGCTTAACTTCAGCTGTAAGTAGGAGGAGGCAGTAGACACCTGCCGAAACGATAATTACTCCCAGTGAGATCTAAAGCACTGTTCAGGGGGTGCTGTGAACTTAAACTTATCATTAAACCCAGCTGTGTCTCACAACACAAGGGAGCAGTCACAGCCTGCCCTCTAAAGACAACTCTCTTCCTCCACACAAAATTACAAGCACCTAATAACACACACACCCTTCATTCAAAAATTTAAAAATCATCATGGCGACTCCTACACCAGGCTCGGAGTCCCCATCTGGGGAGGGGACCATAAATGTCCCCAGGTCGGGCTGCCTCTCTGTCGACGATCCTAAGTGTCTTGACACCCCCTCAACTTTTTCTTCATTAACTTCTGCAACATTCGCGGTCTAAGATCTAATTTTCAATCTGTAGAACACTACCTCTCCTCTTCTAAACCTCATCTTCTTTTCCTCACTGAAACTCAGGTGTCTGAGGCAACTGACAGTAGCCCCTTTTCTGTTCCCTCTTACTTTCTCTATCCTCATTTTCGATCCAAAGCTGGATGCTGCGTTTATGTGCGCAATGACTTAACTTGCTCCCGTGCCCACACTCTTGAATCTTCCGAGTTTTCCACCATTTGGCTACGACTACAGAGTCACTCTCATACTAAATTTATCTGTGCTGTATACCTCTCTCCTAACTTCTCTGACTATAAGAAATTCTTTGACTACTTAACTTCCAAAGTGGAGCACATTCTGACCCTCTTCCCTTTTGCAGAGATCTCCATTCTTGGAGACTTCAATGTTCACCACCAGCTTTGGCTTTCCTCTCCTTTCACTGACCATCCTGGTGAACTAGCTTACACCTTTGCTATCCTCATGACCTAGAGCAATTGGTGCAACACCCTACTCGTATTCCTGACCGTCTTGGAGATACGCCCAACATTCTTGACCTTTTCCTGACCTCTAATCTTTCTGCTTATGCTGTCACCCTTTCTTCTCCATTGGGCTCCTCTGATCACAATCTCATATCTTTATCTTGTCCTATCGCTCCAATCCCTCCTCAGGATCCCCCTGAACGAAGGTGCCTCTGGCGTTTTGCCTCTGCTAATTGGGGTGACCTGAGGAGGTATTTTGCAAATTTTCCTTGGAATGACTACTGCTTCTGTGTCAGAGACCCGTCTTTGTGTGCTGAGCGCATAACAAAGGTGATAGTGTCTGGCATGGAGGCGTACATTCCTCCCTCTTTTTCTCGTTCTAAACCTTCTAAACCTTGGTTTAACACAGCTTGTTCTCGTGCTATACATGATAGAGAGGTGGCCCACAAAAGGTACTTAAGCCTTCCATCACCAGAATCTCATGTACTTTATATTTCTGCCCGGAACCATGCCAAGTCTGTTCTCCAACTAGCCAAAAACTCCTTCATGAACAGAAAATGTCAAAACCTTTCAAGATTTAACTCCCCTCGTGATTTCTGGCATCTAGCCAAAAATATCTCCAAAAACTTTGCTTCTTCTTCTGCTATCACACCTATTTCTAAAGCTGAACTCTTCTTTTTTTTTTTTTATGTAGGAAGGGCTTGTTCCTCCCTCTCCTTCACCCTCTGACTACTTCATGCCACCTATTAAAATTCTTCGCAATGATGTTTTCCATGCCCTCGCTGGCCTAAACCCTCGGAAGGCTTATGGACCTGATGGGGTCCCTCCTATTGTTCTCCGAAACTGTGCCTCCGTGCTTGCACCTTGCCTAGTCAAACTCTTTCAGCTCTGTCTGTCAACATCTACCTTTCCTTCTTGCTGGAAGTTTGCCTACATTCAACCTGTTCCTAAAAAGGATGACCGTTCTAATCCCTCAAACTACCGTCCTATTGCTTTAATTTCCTGCCTATCTAAAGGTTTTGAATCTATCCTCAACAGGAAGATTCTTAAACATCTATCACTTCACAACCTTCTATCTGATCGCCAGTATGGGTTCCGTCAAGGCCGTTCTACTGGTGATCTGGCTTTCCTTACTGAGTCTTGGTCATCCTCTTTTAGAGATTTTGGTGAAACTTTTGCTGTTGCCTTGGACATATCAAAAGCTTTTGATAGAGTCTGGCACAAAGCTTTGATTTCCAGACTACCCTCCTACGGTTTCTATCCTTCTCTCTGTAACTTTGTCATAAGTTTCCTTTCTGACCGTTCTATTGCTGCTGTGGTAGACGGTCACTGTTCTTCTCCTAAATCTATTAACAGTGGTGTTCCTCAGGGTTCTGTCCTGTCACCCACTCTCTTCTTATTATTCATTCATGATCTTCTAAACCAAACTTCTTGTCCTATCCACTCCTATGCTGATGATACCACCCTGCACTTTTCCACGTCTTTTCATAGACGTCCAACTTTTCAGGAGGTAAACATATCACGCAGGGAAGCCATAGAACGCTTGACTTCTGATCTTTCTAAAATTTCTGATTGGGGCAGAGCAAACTTGGTATTGTTCAATGCCTCAAAAACTCAATTCCTCCATCTATCAACTCGACACAACCTTCCAGACAACTATCACATCTTCTTTAATGACACTCAACTGTCCCACCCTTCTACACTGAACATCCTTGGTCTGTCCTTTACTTATAATCTGAACTGGAAACTTCACATCTCATCTCTAGCTAAAACAGCTTCTATGAAGTTAGGTGTTCTGAGACGTCTCCGCCAGTTTTTCTCACCCCCCCAGCTGCTAACTCTGTACAATGGCCTTATCCGTCCATGTATGGAGCATGCTTCACATATCTGGGGGTTCCATTCATACTGCTCTTCTAGACAGGGTGGAATCAAAAGCTTTTTGTCTCATCAACTCCTCTCCTCTAACTGACTGTCTTTAGACTCTCCCTCACCGCCGCAATGTTGCATATCTAGCTGTCTTCTACCGCTATTTTCATGCTAACTGCTCCTCTGATCTTGCTAACTGCATGCCTCCCCTCCTTCCGCGGCCTCGCTGCACAAGACTTTCTTCTTTCTCTCATCCCTATTCTGTCCACCTCTCTAACACAAGAGTTAACCAGTATTCTCAATCATTCTTCCCTTTCTCTGGTAAACTCAGGAACTCCCTGCCTGCTTCTGTATTTCCACCTTCCTATGACTTAAAAGTAGAAGGCCCGAAGTAATATCAAAATTATATTTGGCGCTGATCGGACCTCATCTAGACTACGTTGTGCAGTTCTCGTCCCCACATTACGGGAAGATATAGGTCTATTAGAATCAGTACAAAAGAGAATGACTAAAAGGACACGGGTGATGAGGAGTATTCCTTATGAAGCTAGATTGAAGCTGTTAAATTTACATTCTTTAGGGAGACGTAGGTTAAGAGGGGACCTGATAAGTGGCATAAGGGTTATAACAAGAAGGATGTAATCAAAATTCTTAAGATCAGCAAACAGGATAGAACGAGAAATAACGGGTTCAAGCTTGAAAAATTTAGATTTAAGAGAGGAAGAAATTAGTTCTCAAATAGAGTGTGTAGATGAGAGGAACGGACTCATTAATCATGTTGTTAGTGCTAAGATATTAGGGAGCTTTAAAACAAGATTAGACGGGTTTATGGATGGGAATGATAGGTGGAAATAGGTAGGTATATTTCATACAGGGACTGCCACGTGAAAGCCTGGTCACTTCTTGCAGCTTCCTTTATTTCTTATGTTCTTTTGTTCTTATATTAGTTATTTTCACTTTTTTTTTTTATTGGAATTCAGGTATTAGGCATGGATTATTTAATCAATACATTCAGTACTACGAATGGTTCGGGTTTTAACATAATAGGACACTAATCTAACTTAGCATTACCTAACCTAAGTTAAATGATGTTTACTCGTAGCAACGGCTAACCCAACCTAACATTACGTAACCTAACCTACATGACATGCTCATTACTGCTGTTGTCGAATGGCGTCGGCTGAAGATGCCTGTGCGTTGTTGTGGCTGGGAGTGAATGCGTCATACGTCTGGCAGTAAAAATGGGGCTGCACGCGCACTTGGTCACTTAAACTAGCTGGTCACTTGAAACTACTACACCGGCTCCAAGACTGGGGACCGGTTCCTAGTGATTTCTGGAGGAACCGTCCAAACAGGTTCTGCAACTGGTTCCCGCCCAGCCCTATCAGGTCACTTGCAGGGCGCAGAGCGTGGGAACAAACCGCATTTCCCGTTCTCAGGTGACTGAGACTGAGATAGTCCCCAGTTCAGCAGCGCTGTACGACATAGTACTGATGAGGTGGCGCCGACACGCTGCCCAACCCTAACATAGTTCATATAGGTATGCCACTATTTCACTGTGAATAACCCCGCAGTCACGTTGCACAGTTTCGCCGGATTAATATGTATATACCTTTATGATACTAATTTTAATACATTAGTGACACACATTACAACTTTTATGATATTTTTCTACCATTTTGGTATGCCATGTTTAAGGGCATACCAAGAATATGTACCTTACTCGAAATGAAGTGTATTGTTACTATTATTTGTCAGAAAATTAAGATAGGAGAGAAGCATTGATACTACAGCTGATGAAATCTTCCCATTCTCATAGATTCCTTTTACTATGCCCATCTTCCTTTAAAACTACTTGCTCGAGTGGAAAGATGATTAAAGGGACTTACGCAGTTTAAAAGTAGAGGCATTAAGGCTGAAACAGAGTGCTTGGCAAAGCGCCGTGTCAAAATTTTGTATTGACATTGTTTTTTGTTTTTTTATCTTTATTCATGATGAGTTTTCTTCTTAATAATACGACATCTCCCTCCCTTATAAAGTTACGAATAGATATCGTCATCAGATGTCATATTTCCTTGATAATCTAGGCCTTGACAAGGCATCCTCACCAACAACAGTAACAGCTTGGGTGAGATGATTATGTGTTTTTGCCTGTAATGTTTGACGATGTTGACATGCTAGATTAAATGATAAATGATGATAATGATGATATGATAACTCAATTAACGCGTCCTTGAGATTAGGATATTGTTCTTACAACTTTTAAAGTGCAGGACAGCTGCAGGCATTGCTTTTAAATGAACCAACCGAATCAAGATGCGATGCCCTTCCTGGAAGCCAATGGCAACAAGCGAGGATGTGAGTGGCAAAGTAGCATTGCTCTCATCATGCTAGCTGGTGGGGATGACAATAAGACTCAGTAGTTTTCAACCCGACACTCTCCCGAAGGTTGGGGGGTGGGGGAGCACAGGAATCGAGAAAAAAAAAAAATAACAAAATCACGGACTCACCGAGTGTTAAATAGCCTATCCAAGGGCTATATCTATCTATCTATCTAGCTAGCTAGCTAGCTAGCTAGCTGGCTAGCTAGCTAGCTATCTTATTCTATGTATATACGAGTATGGTGGCATAATTGGGGAGAGTGTTGAGTGGGTAGCGCTGGGAGGAGGGGGAGCCAAATGTATTGAACCAGTTTTGGAAGGCCAGCTTGCAAAAGGTTGAAAACCACTGCCATAAGTGAATGAGGGCGAGCACCGTGTTTTGGGTGAATGGAAGTGGCGACAGGTGGACTTCGCTGAACGTGTGTGTGTGTGCTCAACCAGGGTGGGTGTCAGCAGCAGGCATGATGGGTAGGTGACACGCGTGGTGAGGACAGAAACCTTGATCACCAGGTGGGTGCACGAAACAGATAGTGGTGATAACACGAGGTTATCGTTGCTAGCAAAGGCTGGGAACAGACATGTTTTAAATGTCCGCATTCTCAACGTTGGTCAATCAGTAGGGTTCACACACACACACACACACACACACACACACACACACACACACACACACACACATACATCTCTTGGGATATTTTTCTTGACAGGGTTCGTTGTGGGTAGCTGTCTGCGTTTGGATGGTGTGTAGATGCACTGGTGTTTATGCCTTTTCTAACGTTATCTCACATCTACTTGACTTTTATTTTTTATTCATTTTCGTCTGTGCTGGCATATAAAATTTTTTCCGATATCATCAATACCGTATCTTTCCTCTCAAACCATGCTTTGTGTCAGCACTTGTGTGGAGTGTTATTTTTTGGCTTGGAGATGCGACAAGTTGTGTTATCATAGCCACTCATCTTCGTGCCATTAGCTTTCCTGTTTCTGCATAATATCCCTTAATCAGGATTCGAACCTGAGCCGGCGGATTCGTGCGCTAGTCACTTCACCACGGAGGCACTTTCTCTTTTTTATATCACGGAGGCACTTTTACTTTTTGAGTGTTTCAACTGTTTTTGAGTGTTTATTCCTGTTTAGGTTCGTCCGGTGTTTCATACCAACAGTCATAATATCCATTACCTTTCCATACCCAGTCCCTTTGTCGTTCTTGTGTTTCTCCAGTTTCTGATAAATGCTAGTTAATCGTTTAGTTTCGGTAAATCCTTTATTGCTACTACTC